>NC_025997.2:78048171-78099667 GCF_000442705.2 Elaeis guineensis
ATCGGGTGTCGATCTCGCGAGGGAGGATTAGGAGTAGATGACGGAGAGATGGTCGGAAATGGCTCCGTCGAGCGCTCCTTCAAGAACAAGGGTGCTGCGAAGACACAGCCCCTTCCTCTAGCGCCAATCCTGTTGGTGCAAAAACCCGCCTGCGCCGGAGAAGCTGGAGTTGAGGAAGCCGCGGTCGCCGTCGGGACCTGCAAGGGAAGTCTAAACCGGAGGTGGGGTTGCTCCGGCAAGACCCTCCGACGCTCAAGTCAGTTCTCTGCCTCAACAAGAATGGAGTGCTCGAATGGAGAATTTAGCAGAGTTTTTGGGATAAGGCAAAAGAGCTTAAGAAATAACGTATCTGAGTCCCCCCCCTTTTATAGGCGGGGGAGGCAACGGACTGATGGCGACGTTTGTAACCGCCTGATAGTGGGCCGCCTACGGTCAGGGGAATTGATTGCGAAAGATAATGGAGCAGACACGTGGGCATCACTTCGACTCGCCACGTGGAATCTGTTATGAGAGGTGGAGCAGCATCCGTCGTCAGGAGAATCACATGGTATCCGTCGCAGGAGGTGGAGCAGGTTCGTGGCCGTCACCGTGGCCTGCCAGGGGATAGTGGAGCTGTGCGGAGTCCGCCACAGGAAGTGGAGCAGGGTGGTTATAGCTACTGCGGCTTGTCAGGAAATGATGATACTGCGCGGAGTCCACCACGGGAGGTGGAGCAGGGTCGCGGCCGTCTTGAGGGCCTGTCAGAGGGCGTGGGTCTGTCGATTGAAGCTCGGTAACGGCCGGAGCCCAGTTTCTGTTGAGGTGCGGGTGAGGTCCTCCTGGCGGTAGGGGTCGTGGGCCGAGCCCGGCTCCCGTAGGAGTCCGGGTGGAGCTGCTCTGATGTCGATGGCGGAGTCCGGCTCCCATAGGAGTCCGGGCAGAGCTGCAGTTGCTGTCGGCGGTGGAGCCCGACTCTCGTAGGGGTCCGAGCGAAGCCGCACTGCAAACAAAGTTAAGGGTGAAGTCCGGCTCCGATAGGAGCCCGGGTTGAGTTTACCAGCGGTTGATACTGAGAGCGGAGCCCGGCTCCCGTGGGAGTCCGGGCGGAGCTGTTCTGATGTTGGCGGCGAAGTCCGGCTCCCGTAGGAGTCCGGAGGGAGCTGCGCTGATGTCGTCGGTGGAGCCCGACTCCTGTAGGAGTCCGGGCGGAGCTGCACTTGCTGATGGCGGTGGAGCCCGGCTCCCGTAGGAGTCCGGGCGGAGCTGCACTTGCTGATGGCGGTGGAGCCCGGCTCCCGTAGGAGTTCGGGCGGAGCTGCACTTGCTGATGGCGGTGGAGCCCGGCTCCCGTAGGAGTCCGGGCGGAGCTGCACTTGCTGATGGCGGTGGAGCCCGACTCCCGTAGGAGTCCGGGCGGAGCTGCACTTGCTGATGGCGGTGGAGCCCGGCTCCCGTAGGAGTCCGGGCGGAGCTGCACTTGCTGATGGCGGTGGAGCCCGGCTCCCATAGGAGTCCGGGCGGAGCTGCACTTGCTGATGGCGGTTCCGCCGTGGGTTCCGGCTGTGGGTATTTTATACCCAACAGTTTGAATATTTCAAACGACTCTGACTTATGCTTCATTAAATAGACATACCCATACCTCGATAGGTCGTCTGTGAAGGTTATGAAGTAGAAATATCCACCTTTTGCACTTGAGCTCATGGGTCCACATACATCAGAATGTACCAGAGTCAAGAGTTCACTGGCTCGCTCACCTTTTTCAGTAAAAGGTGATTTGGTCATTTTACCAAGAAGACAGGACTCACAGGTTGGAAGTGATTCATAATCACCTACTTCAAGAATTTCTTCTTGAGCCAACCTGTTTATCCTATTCTTATTGATATGACCTAGCCTACAGTGTCAAAGGTAGACTTCTGACACATTATCTATTCTAGGACATTTATCGGAGGTTTGAACCATATTAATAGGTTGTGATAGAAAGTAAATTCCATTATTAAGTTGTCCAATAAACATTGTAACACCATTCAAAATGATATTGTAAATATTTTTTTTATTAAAAATTGATAACCGTTCATGGCCAAAAGGCCTACAAAAATAATATTTAATAAAAAGCTTGGACAATAGTGACATTCACTCAGAATTACGTTTCGAGAATTGATTACAAGGTTCATGATTCCTAATGCTAGAACTGGAACTTTGCTTCCATCTCCAACATTCAGGAATCTCTCACCTTCATCAAATCTCCTACTGACCTGCAGATCCTGCATCAAATTGCAAATATGATAAGGACTTTCGGTATCCAATACCCAGGCAGTAGTATCACAAATGGAAAAGTTGCAAGGTGTTATCATATAAGTACCTTGCTTCTTCTTCGGCCTGTTTGGGTCCAGGGAGGCAATGTATAGAGGACAGTTCTTCTTCCAGTGCCCCTACTTCTTGCAAAAGAAGTACTCCACCTGGCTCTGATCGGGCTTGTGCTTCTTGGTCTGATCCTGTGCAGACGTCCCAGCATGCAGCTGCACCTTCTTATTCTTCTTCTTCTTGTTCTTCTTCTTCCCTTTCTTAAAGGATCAACGACAAGAAGAAGACCCTCCCACAACATTCACCGACTCCTTATGGAGCTGGTGATCCTTTTCAAAGTTCTACAGCAACCCTAACAAGCCATGGTAGTTGACTGCAGGCTTTGTCATCCGAAAATGAGTGAGGAAGGGGAGGAAGGACTTGTGCAATGAATTAAGGATCACATCCTTATCGAGCTGCTCGTGCAAGAAAAAGCATAGCTTACTTAGGCGCTCAATCATTTCGATCATGTACAGTACATGATCAGTGACTGAGGCTCCATCCCTCATCCGAGCATTGAAAATGGCACAACTAGTTTTGTGCCTTTCAACATCATCAGGCGTGCCAAAGGAGTCGTTCAATATTTCAAGCATCTCCTGTGGCTGAGCGTTCTCGAACCTACGGCTGAACTCATTATTCATTACCACCAGTATAATGCACTGAACGGTGGTGCAGTTGTTGAGCCAGTTCTGATAAGTGTCTCGGACCGTCCCTCTAACGTTTGGGGCTGGCTCCTCAGATGCTGGATCCGTTACTACATAAAGAATCTGCTCATGCTCAAGGACGATTCTTAATTTTTGATATCAGCTATCAAAATTAGGTCCCATGAGCTTGTCATTATCTAATAATGACCGGAGGGATAGGGTAGTGGCCATAGCTACATAAAGAAAAACCAGACCTCATTAGTATATAAATTATAAATACTAAAGACTTGGACTTTAGTCTAAAATTTCTCCCAGTATTTTAACGAACTGGTAGCCTCAACCTCCAATTCGAGGAATTATTTTAATTCCTTAGTGGGTACTAGAATCCACACAGACTACACACGAGCCCAACTTTGGTTGGTCAACCCATGTGCATCTATGGGTAGGTTCATAACCAGTTATTTTTCTAAATAACTTCTAGTAATTTACTTTGCCCCAGAACCTAATCAGTAGGCTTTGGCCTCCACTGAAAAGATCTGGTTAGGTCCAACCATTAATATGATTTGATTTGATGAATCGGATCAATAAATTATCAAGCCCGACTTTGGTCGGCCAACCTGACCACCGTCAGAAAGACTCAAATCAAATTATCATATTATGAATGATAATTCCATTAGTCAATAAACACCAGGCCTTTGGGCCTCCAATGATTATTAAACTAATGGACTCATTATCACTCACTTAATGGGAGGCTATGACTTAGTTATCAATATAACTTAATCATTTTTAGGGATCTAATAATTTTTGAGAATGTTATTAAAGGATAGATGAAAAAAAAATATCCAGCTAATTTCAATCCTCCCACTGACTTCACCAAGTTAGATTAAAAAAGAATTTAATTAAAGCTAGCATTAGGAGCACCTAAATCAGTCAAATTGATTTACCTAATGACATGGGTGAGCCCTAATCACCAAGTGATCTAATCAAAATCTAATTCACCAGGTTGGCCAGGTAAGTGAGATCAGTGGTAGGGATAAGCCATTAACTCGTCAGAGATCGAATCACTGTGAGTAGCTCCCGCTTAAAAATCACTGGTCAAAATGCCAAACTTTTCTTAGACACCAACCGGTTTATTAGTTTTAATTTGATCAACTTATTAAATAGGGTTCTACCACGTAGCCATGAATTAAGTCCATCTTGGTCTAGTTAAAGACATGGACCCATTCAACTACAACTATTGGAGTTGAGTCTAGAGTATCCTTGACCTAATCTAATTCAACTTTTGATTAGATTTGACCAATTACTCTAATTTAGTCTATTTCTTTAAGCTAACCTTAGGTCTAACCCAATTATGGACCTAATCCATCTAACCCATTGACCCACAAGTTTATGCAATTGTCTTAGATCTTAATTCACAATTCTAGACCTACTAGATAATACTTAATTATTTTAATTAAGTATTTGGACTGATGGGTCAGGATTTGGTATTTCAAAAATAATTTTCAAATTTGAAAGGTTTTATTTTTCTGTTCACCAAATATGTTGACTCATTTCACAAATAGATCAGCATATTTCATAAATAGCAATCCTATTGCTAATTACATAACAGAAAATAACTCAATCAAAATAAATCATGAATATTCTTTTAGATCTAATCTAACACATTCATGATAAATTTTATAATTGAATCTTTACAATTAATTTCTTTTGCTGCTTCATCTGCATGGGATATAATTGCAGCGGCACCCCTACTGTCATAGGAGACCCCATCGAATGGGAGGAGGGGGCCTTTAAACCCTACTTTTCTCTTATGATCGGACGGCCATGGCAACCAACCTAATTCGATTACTTGCTACTTGGATCAAGTATATCTAAATATATCAATTTTAAAATTTAAATTTCAAATTTCAAATTTCAAATTTTAAATTTTGAATTTCAAATTTCAAACAAATTTCAAATTTCAAATTTTAAAATTTTGAATTTCAAATTTTGAATTTCAAATTTGAAATTTCAACCAAATTTCAAATTTCAAATTTTAAATTTTGAATTTTAAATTTTTGAATTTTAAATTTCGAATTTCAAATTTTAAATTTCAAAATTCAAATTTCAAATTTTGAATTTCAAATTTTTGAATTTTGAACAACTTTCAAAATTCAAATTTTAAATTTTGAATTTCAAATTTCAAATTTAAACTTTTAGATTACAACTTAATCTATGCATGCAAATATATATATCATATCTAAGAACCCGCTCTGATACCATTTGTGGGAAAATTCAGTCCAGGGGTAAAATGATAATTTTAAAACTTTTTTAAAATCATGATTTTACAGTGAAAAAATATTAATTAATCTAATTAATTAACATAAATTTACCCTACACTAGGATCTAAATATGATATATAGCATGCATGCATTTAAATTTGAAATTCGAATTTGAACAATAAATACTTTATTGTAATGTGTTCAGAACACAATACCTTTGTGCGGGTAGTAGATCGCCGCAATCTGATCACTGTCAGAAGAGTCTGATCATCATGATGTAGCCACACAGTGTGTCTGGCCTCTACAGATTATCCACACGAAGCTCCCGGTCTGATCAACTCCTCAAGAGTGCTAGCTCGTTGTAGAGCCCTTTTGACAGCCGATGCTGATCGAACTCCTTCGATCGATGTCTGTCGATTCTTCGGATGCTCCAGATCATCAACAGACGTGCTTGAGAGGATGTTGAAGATCTTCCTGAGATTTTGTAGGCTCACGACACTCGTAGCTCACTTTCTCACTTCCTGAACCCAGGCTAAAACTCTAGAGAACTCACCAGAAACCTCGCACCCACTTTTCTTTCTTTTTCTCTTGGAAGGATATGGACTTCCTTCTCATGCACAAGACTTCTCATGCCCAAAATTTTTCTTCAAAAATCTTCTTCTTGCATGTCCTACTCTTCTCCTCCTTTTATAACAACGTCAAACGTCTTATCCAAAAGAAAGGATAAAGATGAGTAATTGCACATTTGAATTCAAATCAAATTTTGAATTCAAATGGACACTAACTCATCCCTTATCTACTAAAGGCGTGAGGCATGGCTTAAATTGTGCATGGAGTGACTTCATGAGAAACTTTTTCTCATGTAATAAATAGGGCGTAAAAAAAGGGATAAGGTGCAAAGATTGATTGCCCATTCAAATTCAAACTTTATTTTGAATTTGAATGGCCAACCAATCATCCTTATCCTTTCATTTGGCACATTAAAGTGGGATGTGGAGAAGGGCTTGATGGGAGAAAAAAATTTATGAGAAGTTCCTTCTCATGAATTCAAATGGGTGCAATGGAAGTGAGGTGGTGCATGGAGATTGGGTCAAGGTGGTTTAATTATTTAAACCAACCTAATTGAACCAAATAAGTTAGGTCCAATTAGACTAATTTAAATCCAACTAAATTAGGCTTAATTAGGCTTAATAAAATCTTAATCAAATCAAGAATTGACTAAGCCCAACCCCTGATCAAATCAGGGACCAAACCATCTCGACGATTAGGTCAACTCTTAACCTAATCGGGTCAAACCCAACTGAATCCAATTCAATTGGACTTGATCTAAAAATAATTACTCAATCAAATTGAGTTAATTAGCGATCAAATCACTAATTAAATCTCTCATAAATACTGAGTCCAAATTCGATGGGCAATCGGGCATCAGAATTTATCGATATGTAATCCTGATCGAAAAGTCCCAAACCAGTGGGACTCTTGACCCCGCTATCCATAATGTGTGAAACTCGTGATCAGAGAATTCTGATTCTCGATCATTGAGTCCCAAACATGTAGGATTCTACACCAGCCATCAGATCAGATAGGAACCTCTAATGTGTGTGACCCCGCAGGTTCGAACTTAAGCCGGTAGCACAGGAACCAATTCCTGTACTAATCGAAGTGACCATCTAGCAATGGTACCTGACATCCGGATAGGTCGAAGAGTCGCAATCGCAACACTCAAAACCTACATAAATATGGTTACTGTATAATTCATCCTTTTGACCCCTGTGTCTAGGATGACTCAGGGTTAAACTGTCAACCCTGATCAGATCATCCGAATGGTGCTCAACTCAAACAGTCCTGTGACTCCTCACAAGGACTACCCTGGTCAAAGTTTTGTTAAATTGAAACACGACTGTACACAGCTCCTAAACTAGAGTGGTCAATTCCATCTTGACACACGCACCGACAAGTCAAGTACTTGACTACACCCAGCAGCCTTCCATCACTGAATTAGAAATTCAGATAGTCCAGTGCTTAAGTACAGTGAGTTGCTTGCAAGTCACCGTGGCGGTCTCAGGTCGGAGGGATATTTATATCCATATTCCATCGGAGCAAATCTTGATAGCAGAAATAGCTCCAGAGTCGGTCATGTTCAGTGTAGATGTACCCTTACATCTCATCTGTATGCCATACCAGTATCTCCACACTCATTGGTTAAGAGGACAACCAACCTATATGGCACACAATGACCTATGCTTGATAAACGTTGTCATCCTTGGTAACAACGTATCATTTGGTCGCGAACAGATTTAAGGACTAAACGATAAATCCTTCTTTGTCGAGTCTAAATAGTCCTAAGGACTTCACCACAACATAGGAGTTCATTAGAAGATGAAACATTTTGTGATGAAAAAATATCAAAATAATTTTTATTAATTCATAATTCAAGTACAAATACAAAAAATGAGCACAACCGTCAACAGGCTGACGATTGGCTTTGGGACACTATTCTCAACACGTAAGAGGCCAACCCTCTCAGGACTCTTCCGGCTTCCGACCTTGTGCGACATTTTTTTGAACTCCCCCGATCGTCCGAGCTTCCACAGTACTATTCGGACTCCTCCAGCAGTCGACCTTCTATAGTGTCCTCCAGATTCCTCCAACGAACGAACTTCTATCATACCCTCCGGACTTCTCCGATAATGAGCTCCTTCAGTCATCTATCGAACTGCTCTAAATGCTCTCTGGGCTTCACTATCAGCCGATTTTCTATAGTGATCGACTACTCTCCGAATCTCTTCCAGACTTCCTCCTGTCACGATCGACTTTACTCCGAGCTTCTTTCAAACTTTGTCAATGTCTGGGCTTCCCCAGCAGTAGGACTTCTATAGTAACTAGACTCCATCCAAGTTTCTACAGTGGTCGACCACCTTCCGAATTTCATCCGAGCTTCTACAGTAAGCAGCCTCCTTCCGGACTCCTACAAGAACCGAACTCCGTCCGAACTTCTACAACAGAATTGGATTCTAGACGAACTTCTACAACGGATGGGCTCCAGCAGCCAGATTTCTACAGTGACCAACTGTCTCCGATGTCTTCCATACCTCTCCAGCCATGAACCTTCAACAGCACCAACCGGACTTCAGCAGTGCCAACCAGACTCCTCCAGTGGATGAACTTCCATAATGCCTTCCAGACTCTTCTATTGGTCAACCTTCTATAGCGCCTTCTGAATTTTGCTATCGATCGACCTTCTGCCAGATTCCTCAAGCAACTGGACCTCTCCAGCGGACAATCTTCAGATGAGCTTCTACATCAGATAAATTTCAGACGGACTTCTCTAGCAATCGAACTCCAGCCGGATTACTCCAACAAAAAGTTTCCGTCCAGGCTTCTATGGCAAATGACTTTCGTCTGCAGCATCAACGTCTAAAGCACCCAATAATAGTTAACCCGTCAGCAACCTCGAAAACATCCAGACTTCTCTTAGATTGCTGAGATAGAGAGCTATTCCACTCTACCAGACGTTCCAACCGAGCTTCAGCCGTCCGGCCTGAACTCTCCGGCAAGTCGCGACAACGGACACCACTCCACTCTCTGTAACAAACTCTACGTGGCCCCACCACTCTCCGGCAAGTCATGACAACGGACACCACTACTCTCTGTAACAAACTCCACGTGGCCCCGAACGGCCTACTACTAGGTAGTTACGGACGTCACTGTCAATCGATTATGCTCTCCCATCTATGAAAGAGACCCCCTAGATACGTTCTCCTCTAGGCTCTCAGTACTATCTCTAAACTCTGCTAAAATTCTATTCGAGTGCTCCATTTCTGTTGAAGCAGAGTACTGACTTGAGCGTCGGAGAGTCTTGCCGAAGTACCCCCAACTCCGGTTTAGACTTCCCTTGCAGGTCCCGACGGCGGTCGTGATCCCCTCGACTCCAACTTCATCCGACATCGGTGGAATTCTGCACCAACACCCTGTAATGTAAAGAATGTCATTTTCGATTAAGAAAATTTTATTCACATACAAAATAAGAAATACACTTATAAAACTATTAACCCATTTGTATTTGCAAGGTTCTTCTTCATTCTCAATGAAGCCATACATTTTGATCATTTATCAAAATACATATTCCAACTCTAAAATATTTACCATTGCCACAGGAGAAAATATCTCATTATGGTTAATACCATAATAATGACAATATCCTTAGGCAACCAGACGAGCTTTATAGGTCTCCACCTTCTCGTCTGCACTCTTTGATCCTATTGAAGATCCACGTACAACCTATTGGTTTTACTATTTTGAGTGGATCAACAAGTGTCCATACACCGTTGACCTTCATGGACTCAAATTCAGATTTTATGGCTCCAAGCCACTAATCAGAGTCAGACCTCTGCATGGCATCCATGTAGGCAATCAGATCCTTGTTGTTCTCATCGAGTTCAATAAAATCATGTCCCAAACCAAGATACTAAAGTATCTATCCAACAGATGCGGTACTCTATCGGATCTCCTTAATGGTGCCTCTACAATGGATTTCAGGTTTGATCTAATTATTAAAAAATATGATCTAAAAGCCAATCGTCAATCTGTTGATAGTTGAGCAACCTTATATTGTAATTGATTTGTTAATAAATAAAATATATTTTTGGTATTTTCATTATAAATTTTTATTTTTTAGTGAATTTTATTGTTATGATGAAGTTCTTAGGACTATTTAGGTTCGATAAAGAGAGAATTTATCGATTAGTCCTTAAAACTATTCACGATCAAATGATAAGCTGTTAATAAGGATGACGCCTCTATTGAGCATAGGTCGTTGGAGGCCATATGGGTTGGTTGTCCTCTTAATTAAGGAGTGTGGAGATACTGGTATGGCATACAGGTAAGATGTAAGAGTTCATTATCATTGAACGTGACCAACTCCAGAGCATTCTGCCATCGAGAATGTCTCTGATGGGATATAGGTATGTATCCCTTAGACCTGAGATTGCCTCAGTGACTTGCAAGCAACTCACTATGCTTTGATACTGGACTAACTGAATTTTTAATTCAGTGATGGAAGGCTTCTGGGCATAGTCAAGTACTTATGGAGTCAGAGTGTGATCGAGATGGGATTGACCACTCCAAGAGTTGGAGAAGAATGAGTCACTGTATTTCAATTTAGCAAAACCTTGACCAGGGTAATCCATCAGATGGATTTGATATTTTGAAATACAATATGGACAACCTGATCAGAGTTGACAGTTGAACTCTGAGGTGTCTTATAAGTATTTTGGTCAAGGAGATGAATTATATGAAAACTATATTCGCATGGGTTCTAAGGATGTTGTTCTACACATTCGACCTATCTGACCGTCGGTACCATTACTAGATGGTCACTTTGATTGGTATAGAAATTTATTTCTACACTACCGACATAGGTTTGGACCTATATGATCACACACATTAGAGTTCATGATCTGATCAGATGGTTGATCAACGATTAAAAATTATTTTAGGATTAAACGATCAACACGATTGACATTTAACCTAGTGCAAGTGTTGCAGGAGGATCGATTAGTAATTTGATTACTAATTGGCTTAATTTGATTAAGCCAAAGAACTAAGATTAAGTCTAATTGAATATGATTTAATTAGATTTAGTTTGGACTTGATTGGATCAAGTCCAATTGGTTTATTGGATAAGCCAAGTGTAAGGAAAAACTAGTCCTAGTTCAAATAGGACTTGAGCCAACCTAATTTTTAAGTTGATTTAAAAATTAAATCTAATTTAAATCTAATTTAATTTGATTAAATTAAGCTCTTAATTGGGTTAAGACTTATTTTAATTAGGTTAATTTGATTTTAGTTTGATTTGATTTGAGAAACCAAATTTGAAGAAGTCATAGATTGAATCCTAGTAAGACTAGGATTCCACCTTGCGCCACCTTAGCCCCCCACTCCCACTCTCTCTTATGCCACACCCACTCTCTCTTATTTTGTATGACAAAACCCTCTCTCCCAGGTCTTCACGTACACCCAAAACTTTTCTCTCTTATATGGAATGTGGTTGTGGATCAAGTCAAAGTAGGAATTAGTTTGGATTTCAAATTCTATGAGATAGAGTTTTAGGAAACCAAAACTCTTTCCTTATGGCACTAATTTTATCCAAATTTTTTTTGATATTTTTATTACTTTTATGGCACATAATATGTGCCCTTTGCTGGTGGTCCACAATAGAAAAAGAAGGAGGGGATGCCCAAGAGTTGGGCACCCCTTGTCTTGCCTTGTTTGAATAATCTTTGACTAGGTATTTGACCTAGACAAAGACTCTTCATATGTCTCTATTTAAAATAAATTTCTTCATGAAATTTTTATGGATTATAGAGCATTTAGAGACCTTTAGGGCATCCAAAAATCAAGGATAAAGAGTCTTGGGGTGTGGAGATCTAATAGACACAAAACTAGATGTCTGGGTTAGAGTAAAGAGAAGAAGAAGAGGGTCTTCTTCTAGAGTTGCTGGGTTCATCTCTTTCCTTCCTCCATCTGTAAGTTTTCTGAGAGTGTCTCATCTAAAACTCTTTCTCCTACTTCTAATTTTTGAAAGAGTCTAAATCAAGAAGAAGGAGGCATTTGATCGACCATCGAAGAAGGATCAGTGCAGTACTAGCATACTGTGCCGATTTCTTGGACCAAAATTTCTGATCATGATTCGTGGGCTCATGTGGATGACTCTTAGAGGTTGGATGCATATGTGGCTCACAATATCATCCTCAAACTTGGATCAACAAAGTTAGAACATCTAACTTGAAAGGTAATAGATCTGATCTATTATATTTTACATACATTAGATGTAGTATAGAAACATGTTGATATGATCAACATGTAGTTCTTGCTCTTTATATTTTAATTTTTGATTTAATATCATATAATAATCATGTAATAGGATTTTAAATCTAGAGATTCTCTGATTCTACAAGATAAATTTTGATTTATTTTAGTCTTTCACTGCCTGATCTTGAAAAAGTTTCAAGATCTAACCCTAAAATCCTAGATCTGGTTCTTTCAATTAGTATCAAAGCCAAGGTTGTTTATTACATGTTTATTTATTCATACTTAGATTATTTCTTAGATTAGATCTAATTTATAATCTAATTATTAAATCTAAAATTAAAATTTTTAGTTCAATCATGAATTGTAGGTTGTCATGCTGTAAGGTTTACCCCTTACAGTGCAAAGGTTATCCTAGTTCGTGTAGATCTATCTTTAATCATAAATTTGTTAGATGTGATCTAGATTAAATTTTTGATTTATTAGATTTAAAAAATATTTAAATTTAAAATAAAATCTCTTTGTTAATAATTTCCGCACAAAGAATCACCATATATTTGTTTGAGAAATTTGTGCAGTTTAAAGTTGAAATTGTTTCAATTACATGAATCTGTTTAGATTATATCTAAAGTAGTTTCATGCTTATTTCACTTGCATTTTGATTATGAATTAGACATACAACTTGATTGGTAGAATCATGTTATAAAAATATTTTACAAATATAAAAATTATTTTTGAAAAGCCGAATCCCAACCCTCAGCCCAAAACGTAATTGAGAATTAAGAAGTTGTTTGATTAGGTTCTAGGATTGTGAATTGAAGAACCTAAGACACAAACCATAATATATTGGGTTAATGGGTTAGTAGGAATTAGGTCCATTAATTGGGTTAGACCTAAGGTTAGGTTAAAGATGGACTTAATTAGAGAATTGACTAAATCTAATCAATTGTTGTCTTAGATTAGGTCAAGGATTCTCTAGATCAATTACAATAGTTGTAGTTGGTCAAGTCCATATCTTCAACGAGAACCAAATAGACTTGATTCTTGGCTAAGCGGTCTAGCATGAACTGTTAGGTTGATCTAATCGAAACTAATTAAACCAGTTGGTGTCTAAGGTAAACTAGACTGGTGGTTTTTAATTGGCAGCCCGCTTACCTGACTATTTCTGATGGTGTCTAAGGCAAACTTTGGCAGATCCTCCCACCGATCAAACTTACCTGGCCTCTTGGTAAAATTATGTTTTGATTAGATCATTTGACTATTCGAGCTGACCCATGTCAGCTAGGTAAATCAGTGTGACTGATTTAGGTGCTCCTAGACCAGCCCTTTTAATGGTCTCCCTTAAGCTGACTTGGTGAAGCCAGTGGGAGGATCATGATAAGCTGGTTCATCTAACCTCATCCTCTAAATTAATTAAATCCTTTAAAATTATTAGGTTCTTAAAATAAAATAGTTATGGTGATAACTAGATCATAGCCTCCCATTAAGTGGATGATAATGGGTCCATAGTTGGATAATCATTGGAGGCCCAAAGGCCTGATGCTTATCGGCTGATGGAATTGTCATTAATAATATGATTTCTTGACTACATCTTTTTAAATGGTGGTTAGGTTAGCTAACCAAAATTGGGCCTAATCATTCATTGGCTACATGGGCCAAGTATGGTCATGTTAATGGTTGGACCTAACCAGACCTTTTCAGTGGAGGCCAAAGCTTACTGATTAGGGACTGGGGCAAAAATAAAATTATTAAAAATTATTTAGAGAAACAATTAGTTATGAACCTACCCTTAGATGTACATGGGTTGGCCAACTAAAGTTGGGCTTGTGTGCAGTCTAAGTGGATTCTAGTACCCACTAAGGAATTAAGATAATTTCTCGAATTGGAGGTAGAGGCTACCAATTCGAATAAAATAGTGGGAAAACTCTTTTGATTAAAGTCCAAATCTTTAGGTTTAATAAATTAATTACTAATTAGGTTATGATTTTCCTTTGTGCAGATATGGCCACTTTCCTATCGCTATGATCATTGTTGGACAATGATAAGTTGGTGGGACCCAACTTCGGTAGCTGGTATCAAAAGTTGAAGATAGTCCTGAAGCATGAACGGATCCTGCACCTAAGGAGCCAGCTGTCAATGCACGTAAAATAGTCAGAGACACTTACCAGAAGTGGCTTAGTGATCGGACCACAGTGCGCTGCATCATGCTAGCTGTCATGAGCGATGAGTTCAGTCGCAGATTGGAGATGACTCAGCCAAAGGACATGCTTCAAGTGTTGGAGGATGCCTTTGGCACACCTGATGACGTGGAGAGGCATAAGACTAGTTGTGCCATCTTCAATGCCAAAATGCGAAATGGTGCCTCTGTCACTGATCATGTATTGTACATGATCGAGCTGATGTTGCGTTTGAGCAAGCTCGGCTTTTCCTCACATGAGTAGCTTGGGAAAGATGCAATACTGAACTCCCTGCCCAAGTCTTATCTCCCATTCCTCACTCATTATAGAATGACAAAGCCTGAAGTAAACTACCATGGATTACTGGGGTTACTTCAGAACTTTGAGAAGGATCACCAACTCCACAAGAAGTCAGTGAACTTAGTGGGAGGTGTTGGAACCAGATCTAGGGTTTCAGGGTTAGATCTTGAAACTTTTTCAAGATCATACAGCGAAAGACTAAAATAAATCAAAATTTATTTTTTAAAATCAGAGAATCCCTAGATCTAAGATCCTATTACATGATCATTACATAGCATTAAATCAAAAATTAAAATATATAAATATAGCATGAACTACATGTTGAACATATCAACATATTTCTATACTACATCTAATGTATGTATTAAACAATAGATCAGATCTATTACCTTGCAAGTTAGACGTTCTAACCTCACTGATTCGGGCTTCAGGATGATGCTGCAAGCCGCACATGCATCCGACCTCTAGGAGTCATCCACACGAGCCCATGAATCTCGATCAGAAGTCCTGCTTCAGGAAATCAGCACAGTATGCTAGTACTGCGCTGATTCATCTTTGATGGTTGATCAGGTGCCTCCTTCTTCTTTATTTGGACTCTTACAAAAATGAAAAGTAAAAGGAGGAGTTTCAGATCTGATACGCTCTCAGAAAACTCAAGATAGAGGGAGGAAAGATATGAAAACAAACAACCCTAGAAGAAGACCCTCTTCTTCTTCTCATTTCTCTCTCTAGACACCCTATCTTGTGTCTCCTATATCTCCATGACCCAAAGGTCTTTCTCTTTAATTTTTGGATGGCACAAAATTCTCTCAAATCTCTATCTTCTTCAAAAATTTTATGAAGAAACTCATTTTATATAGAGAGATATGATAGAGTACTTGTCTAGGTCAAATACCTAGTCAAGGCTTATCCAAACATGGCAAGTTAAGGGGTGCCCAACTCTTGAGCACCTCCTCCTTATTTTCATGTATGGATTACCAAAAAAGGGTGCACAATGTATTCCCTAAAAGCCATAAAAATTCTAAAAAAAATTTGGATAAATTTGGTGCAAAATTGAAAGAGTTTTGGATTTCTAAAACTCTATCTCATAGAATTCGAAATCCAAACTTATTCCTTTTTGATTTGATCCAAACCACCTTCCATGTAAGAAAGAAGAGAGGAGACCTTTTATGAACATGGGAGAAACCTGGGAGAGGGCTTTTGTCACACAAAATAAGTGGAGATTGGCATTGAATGAGAGAGAGGGCGTGGGGAAGGCTTATGTGGTGCAAGGTGGAATCCTAGTCTTACTAGGATTCTATCTTATGACTTGTTTAAATTTGGTTTCCCAAACTAAATCAAACCAAAATTAGATCAACCCAATTAAAATAGGTCTTAACCCAATTAAGAACCTAATTTAATCAGATTAAATTAGATTTAAATCTGATTTATTTTTTTTAATCAAATTAGAAATTAGATTGACCCAAGTCCTAGTTGAACTAGGACTAGTTTTTCCTTGCACTTGGCTTATCCAATAAACCAATTGGACTTGATCCAATCAAGACCAAACTAAATCTAATTAAATCATATTTAATTAGACTTAATCTCAGCCTATTGGCTTAATCAAATTAAGCCAATTAGCAATCGAATTGCTAATCGATCCTCCTGCAACACTTGCACTGGGTTAAATGTCAATCGTATTGATCATTTAACCCTAGAACGATTCTTAATCGTTGATCAACCATCCGATCGGATCATGGACTCTAATATGTGTGACCTCATAGGTCTGAACCTAAGCCGGTAGTATAGGAATAAATTTCTGTACCAATCGAAGTGACCATCTAGCAATGATACCCGACGACCGGATAGGTCGAATGTATAGAACAACATCCTTAGAACCCATGCGGATATAGTTTTCATATAATTCATCCCCTTGACCAAAATGATCATAGGACACCCTAAAGTTCAACTGTCAACACTGATCAGGTTGTCCACATTGTATTTTAAAATATCAAATCCATCTGATGGATTACCCTGGCCAAGATTTTGCTAAATTGAAATACAGCGATTCATTCTTCTCCAACTCTTGGAGTGGTCAATTCCATCTCGATCACACTCTGACTTCGCAAGTACTTGATTGTGTCCAGAAGCCTTCTGTCTCTGAATTAAAAATTCAGTTAGTCCAGTACCAAAGCACAGTGAGTTGCTTGCAAGTCACTGAGGCGATCTCAAGTCTAAGGGATACTTATACCTATATCCCATCAGAGACATTCTCGACAGCAGAATACTCTGGAGTTGGTCACGTTCAATGATGATGTACCCTTACATCTCACCTGTATGCCATACCAGTGTCTCCACACTCCTTGGTTAAGAGGACAACCAACCCATATGGCCTACAGCGACCTATGCTCGATAGAAGCTATCGTCCTTATTAACAGCCTATCATTTGATCATGAACAGTTTTAAGGACTAATCGATAAATCTTCTCTTTATCGAATCTAAATAGTCCTAAGGACTTCATCATAACAACGGAGTTTATTAGAAGATGAAAGCTTATGATGAAAATGCTAAATATATTTTATTTATTAACAAATCAATTATAATACTTGATTGCTCAACCGTCAACAGCTTGACGATTGGATTTTTGGGACACATTTTCTAACAACTCCCACTTGTCCTAAAGCCACTCGGCACAGTATCTAATACCCATCTTCGACTTGTGGTTGTCGAACTCCTTTATTGCCAGGGCTTTAGTGAAGGGGTCGGCCAGGTTCTTCTTTCTATCGATCTTCTGAAGATCGACGTCACCTCGATCCATGATCTCTCAGACCAGGTGGAAGTGGTGTAAAATATGCTTCATCCGCTGGTGTGCTTTGGATTCCTTCACCTGAGCTGTGGCACCAGTGCTGTCGCAGTAGAGCAGGACTGGACCATCGAGGGAGGGTGCTACTCCAAGCTCGGTGATGAATTTCCTTAGCCACACAGCTTCCTTCGCGGCATTCGATGCTGCGATGTACTCCGCTTCACAAACAGAGTCCGCCACAGTATGCTGCTTGGAACTCTTCCAGCAGATGGCTCCACCATTCAGAGTAAAGATATAACCCGACACGCTCCTGCGTCATCATGGTCAGATTGAAAGCTAGAGTCTGTGAACCCCATAAATTTCAGATCTGACTCACCATAAACCAACCATTGGTCCTTAGTATTTCTCAAATACTTAAGGATGGCTTTAACCACTTTCCTAGTGAGTATGCCACATCTGGTCTTGTACATGTCATGGCGTACGTGATAGATCCTATGGCTGAAGCATATGGGACTCTACTCATACGCTCTCTCTCTTCAGGAGTTGTCGAACAATCCTTCTTAGAGAGAGAAATTTCTTGGCCTATCGGTAGATAGCCCTTCTTGAAATTCTCCATGCTGAATCTCTTCAGCACAGTGTCTATGTACATGGACTGGGATAACCCAAGCATCCTTTTAGATCTATCCCTATAGATCTTCATCCCTAGGATGTAAGATGCTTCACCCAAGTCCTTCATGGAGAACTGTGATGACAACCAAACTTTTATTCCCTGTAGTGTGGGGATGTCATTCCCGATTAAGAGAATATCATCCACGTACAAGACAAGGAATACCACAACTGGACCATTTGCCCATTTATAGATGCAGGGCTCTTCTCCATTCTTAATGAAACCATATGTTTTGATCACCTTATCAAAATGCATGTTCCAACTCCGAGAAGCTTGCTTCAATCCATAAATGGATCTCTGAAGCTTGCACACCTTGGACTCATCTGTGGATGTAAACCCCTCAGGTTGTATCATATACACCTCTTCGGTCAGCTCTCCATTCAGGAAAGCTGTCTTTACATCCATCTGCCAGATCTCATAATCCAGATGGACAGCTATTGCAAGAATTATCCGAATGGATTTGAGCATTGCCACAGAAAAAATGTCTCGTCATAGTCAATACCATAACGTTGACGATACCCCTTGGTGACCAGACGGGCTCTATAAGTCTCCACCTTTCCGTCTGTGCCCCTCTTCCTTTTGAAGACCCATTTACACCCAATGGGTTTAACCCCTTCAGGTGATTAACCAATATCCATACATTGTTGACCTTTATGGACTCCATTTTGGATTTCATGGCTTCAAGCCATTTCTCAAAATCAGGTCTCTGCATTGCATCCATATAGGTGATCGGATCCTCATTATTCTCATCAAGTTTGATGGGATCACCGTCCCAGACCAAAAAACCGTAGTATCTGTCCGGCTGATGCGGTACTCTATCGGATCGCCTTAATGGTGCAGGTACATTGGGCTCTGGATCTAATCTAATCATATCCGACTCAGGTTCAGCTATTGGTGTCAGTCCTTCTACCTGTTGAACTTCATCAAGTTCAACCTTAGAGGCAACGGTTCCTTCACCAAGGAACTTCTTTTCTAAAAAGATTGCCTTAAGGCTGACGAACACCTTTTGTTCATCAGCATGGTAGAAAAAATATCCTTTTGTCTCTTTGGGGTACCCTATGAATGAGCATTTGTCAGACCTAGGTCCAAGTTTGTCTGTGACTAATCGTTTGACATAGGCCGAGCACCCCCAGACCCTAAGGTGTGAAAGTGCTGGCTTACGTCCCGTCCATATCTCATATGGAGTCTTAATTATAGACTTACTTGGAACCCTATTTAACAGATAATAGGCTGATTCGAGTGCATATCCCCAGAAGGATATCGGCAAGCTAGCAAAATCCATCATGGATCGGATCATATCTAACAGAGTCCGATTCCTTCTTTCAGACACACCATTATGCTGTGGTGTTCCTGGAGGAGTCCATTGAGAAAGAATCTCATTCTCCTATATATGTGAGAAACTCACTAGAAAGGTATTCTCCTCCTCGATCAGATCGAAGAGTTTTAATATTCTTTCCAATTTATTTTTCTACTTCACTTCGAAATCATTTGAATATTTCAAATGAATCCGACTTATGTTTCATCAGATAGACATATCCATATCGGGATAGGTCATCCGTGAAAGTTATGAAGTAGAAATATCCATCTCTAGCACTGGTGCTCATGGACCCACATACATCAGTATGTACTAGGCCCAAGAGCTCAGTAGCTCTCTCACCTTTTCCAGTAAAAGGTGACTTGGTCATTTTACCAAGAAGACAGGACTCACAGGTTGGAAGTGATTCACAATCACTGACTTCGAAGATTTCCTCTTGAGTCAACCTATTTATTCTATTCTTGTTTATATGACCTAGCCTACAGTGCCATAAGTAGATATCTGACACACTATCTAATCTAGGGTGCTTGCCAGTAGAATAGACTCTTATCGGGCTTGATCTTTCTGGTCTGGCTCTGCACTGATGTCCCAACCTGAACATGCACCTTCTTCACTTTCTCCTTCTTGTTCTTCTTTCCTTTCTTAAAAGGTCGAGAACCAGAAGACGAACCTCCCACTGAGTTCACCGACTCCTTGTGAAGTTGGTGATCCTTCTCAAAGTTCTGAAGCAACCCCAGTAACCCATGGTAGTTCTCTTCAGGCTTTGTCATTCTATAATGAGTGAGGAATGGGAGATAAGACTTGGGCAGCAAGTTTAGTATTGCATCTTTCCCAAGCTGCTCATGCAAGGGAAAGCCGAGCTTGCTCAATCGTTCCATCAGCTCGATCATGTACAATACATGATCAGTGACAGAGGCACCATCCCGCATTTTGGCGTCAAAGATGGCACAACTAGTCTTGTACCTCTCTACGTCATCGGGTGTGCCAAAGGCATCCTCCAACACTTGAAGCATGTCTTTTGGCTGAGCTGTCTCGAATCTGTGACTGAACTCGTCACTCATGGCAGCCAGCATGATACAGTGCACCATGGTCCGATCACTGAGCCACTTCTGGTAAGTGTCTCTGACTGTTCCACGTGCATTGACAGCTGGCTCCTCAGGTGCAGGATCCATTATCACATATAGGATCCGTTCATGCTCTAGGACTATCTTCAACTTTCGATACCAGCTACCGAAGTTGGATCCCACCAACTTATCATTGTCCAACAATGATCGGAGCGATAGGGAAGTGGCCATATTTGCATAAAGGAGAACCATAACCTAATTAGTAATTGATTCATTAAACCTAAAGATTTAGACTTTAATCAAAAGGTTTCTCCCACTATTTTATTCGAATTGGTAGCCTCTACCTCCAATTCGAGGAATTATCCTAATTCCTTAGTGGGTACTAGAATCCACTTAGACTGCACACAAGCCCAACTTTGGTTGGCCAACCCATGTACATCTAAGGGTAGGTTCATAACCAATTGTTTCTCTAAACAATTTCTAGTAATTTTAATTTTGCCCCAGAAACCTAATCAGTAGGCTTTGGGCTCCACTGTAAGGATCCGGTTAGGTCCAACCATTAACATGATCATACTTGGTGTATCTAACCAACAAATGATTAAGCCCAACTTTGGTTGGCTCACCCAACCACCATTAGAGAGACACTTTCAAGTTGTCATATGATAAGTGATAATTCTATTAGTCAACAAGCACCAGGCCTTTGGGTCTGCAATGATTATTGAGTTAATGGACTCATTATCAAACACCTTAATGGGAGGCTATGACTCAGTTATCTCTATAACTTTATCATTTTAAGGACCTAATAATTTTAGAGGATTTAAATAATATAGAGGATGAGGTCAGATGAACCAGCTTATCATGATCCTCCCACTGGCTTCACCAAGTCAGCTTAAAGGAGACCATTAAAAGGGCTAGTCTAGGAGCACCTAAATCAGTCACACTGATTTATCTAGCTGACATGGGTCAGCTCGAATAGTCAAGTGATCCGATCAAAACATAATTTCACCAAGAGGCCAGGTAAGTTCGATCAGTGGGAGGGTCTGCCAAAGCTTGCCTTAGACACCATCAGAAATGGCCAGATAAGCGGGCTCCCAATTAAAAACCACCGGTCTGGTTTACCTTAGACACCAACTGGTTTAATTAGTTTCAATTAGATCAACCTAACAGTTCGTGCTAGACCGCTTAGCCAAGAATCAAGTCCATTTGGTTCTCGTTAAAGACATGGACTTGACCAACTACAACTATTGTAATTGATCTAGAGAATCCTTGACCTAATCGAAGACAACAATTGATTAGATTTAGTCAATTCTCTAATTAAGTCCATCTTCAATCTAACCATAGGTCTAACCCAATTAATGGATCTAATTCCCACTAACCCATTAACCTAATGTGTTATGGTTTGTGTCCTAGGTTCTTCAATTCACAATCCTAGAACCTAATCAAACAACTTCTTAATTCTTAATTAAGTTTTGGACTGAGGGTTGGGTTCGGCTTTTCAAAAAATAATTTTCATATTTGTAAAATAATTTTACAATATGATTCTACCAATTATATTGCATGTTTGATTCATAATCAAGATACAAGTGAAATAAACATGAAACTACTTTAGATCTAATCTAAACAGGTTCATGTAATTGAAACAGTTTTAACTTTAAACAATTTCTTTGCACAAAAATTATTAACAAAGAGATTTTATTTTAGATTTAAATATCTTTTAAATCTAATAAATCATAAATTTAATCTAGATCATATCTAACAAATTTATGATTAAAGATAGATCTACACAAACTAGGACAACCTTTGCACTGTAAGGAGTAAACCTTACAGCAGGACAACCTTGCAGTTCGTGATTGATCTAAAATTTTAATTTTAGATTTAATAATCAGATTATAAATTAGATCTAATCTAAGAAATAATCTAAGCATGTATAAATAATCATGTAATAAAGAACCTGACTCTGATACAAATTGTTGGAACCAGATCTAGGGTTTCAGGGTTAGATCTTGAAATTTTTTCAAGATCATACAGCAGAAGACTAAAATAAATCAAAATTTATTTTCTAAAATTAGAGAATTCTTAAATCTAAGATTCTATTACATGATCATTACATAGCATTAAATCAGAAATTAAAATATATAAATATAGCATGAACTACATGTTGATCATATCAACATGTTTCTATACTACATCTAATGTATGTATTAAACAATAGATCAGATCTATTACCTTGCAAGTTAGACGTTCTAACCTCACTGATCTGGGCTTGAGGATGATGTTGCAAGCCGCACACACATCCGGCCTCTAGGAGTCATCCACACGAGCCCATGAATCTTGATCAGAAGTCCTACTTAAGGAAATCAGCACAGTATGCTAGTACTGCACTGATCCTTCTTTGATGGTTGATCAAGTGCCTCCTTCTTTATTTGGACTCTTCTAAAGATGGAAAGTAAAAGGAGGAGTTTTAGATCTGAGACACTCTCAGAAAACTCAAGATGGAGGGAGGAAAGATATAAAAACAAACAACCCTAGAAGAAGACCCTCTTCTTCTTCTCGTTTCTCTCTCTAGATACCCTATCTTGTGTCTCCTATATCTCCATGACCCAATGGTCTTTCTCTTTGATTTTTGTATGGCACAAAGGTCTCTCAAATCTCTATCTTCTTCAAAAATTTCATAAAGAAACTCATTTTATATAGAGAGATATGATATTGTCTTTGTCTAGGTCAAATACCTAGTCAAGGCTTATCCAAACATGGCAAGTTAAGGGGTGCCCAACTCTTGAGCACCTCCTCCTTATTTTCATGCATGGATCACCAGAAAAGGGTGCACAATGTATACCCTAAAATCCACAAAAATTTCAAAAAAAATTGGATAAATTCGATGCAAAATTGAAAGAGTTTTGGATTTCTAAAACTCTATCTCATAGAATTCGAAATCCAAACTTATTCCTTTTTGATTTGATCCAAACCACCTTCCATGTAAGAAAGAAGAGAGGAGATCTTTTGTGAACGTGGGAGAGACCTGGGAGAGGGCTTTTGTCACACAAAATAAGAGAAGATTGGCGTTGAATAAGAGAGAGGGCGTGGGGAAGGCTTATGTGGTGCAAGGTGGAATTTTAGTCTTACTAGGATTCTATCTTATGACTTGTTTTAATTTGGTTTCTCAAATCAAATCAAACCAAAATTAGATCAACCCAATTAAAAACTAAATTTAATCAGATTAAATTAGATTTAAATTAGATTTAATTTTTTAATCAAATTAGAAATTAGATTGACCCAAGTCCTAGTTGAACTAGGACTAGTTTTTCCTTGCACTTGGCTTATCCAATAAACCAATTGGACTTGATCCAATCAAGTCCAAATCAAATTTAATTAAATCATATTTAATTAGACTTAATCTCAGCCAATTGGCTTAATCAAATTAAGCCAATTAGCAATCGAATTGCTAATCGATCCTCCTGCAATACTTGCATTGGGTTAAATGTCAATCGTATTGATCATTTAACCCTAGAACGATTCTTAATCGTTGATCAACCATCCGATCGGATCATGGACTCTAATGTGTATGACCTCATAGGTCCGAACCTAAGTCGGTAGCATAGGAATAAATTTCTGTACCAATCAAAGTGACCATCTAGCAATGGTACCCGACGATCGGATAGGTCGAATGTGTAGAACAACATCGTTAGAACCCATGCGGATATAGTTTTCACATAATTCATCTCCTTGACCAAAATGATCATAGGATACCCCAGAGTTCAACTGTCAACTCTGATCAGGTTGTCCACATTATATTTTAAAATATCAAATCCATCTGATGGATTACCCTGGCCAAGGTTTTGCTAAATTGAAATACAGTGACTCATTCTTCTCCAACTCTTGGAGTGGTCAATCTCATCTCGATCACACTCTGACTTCGCAAGTACTTGATTGTGCCCAGAAGCCTTCCATCCCTGAATTAAAAATTCAGTTAGTCTAGTACCAAAGCACAGTGAGTTGCTTGCAAGTGACTGAGGCGATCTCAAGTCTAAGGGATACTTATACCTATATCCCATCAGAGACATTCTCGACAGCAGAATACTCTGGAGTTGGTCACGTTCAATGATGATGTACCCTTACATCTCACCTGTATGCCATACCAGTGTCTCCACACTCCTTGGTTAAGAGGACAATCAACCCATATGGCCTACAGTGACCTATGCTCGATAGAAGCTGTCGTCCTTATTAACAGCCTATCATTTGGTCGTGAATAGTTTTAAGGACTAATCGATAAATCCTCTCTTTATCGAATCTAAATAGTCCTAAGGACTTCATCATAACAATGGAGTTCATTAGAAGATGAAAGCTTATGATGAAAATACCAAATATATTTTATTTATTAACAAATCAATTATAATACTTGGTTGCTCAATCGTCAACAGCTTGACGATTGACTTTTTGGGATACATTTTCCAACAGGAGGTTCGTCTTTTGGTTCTCGATCCTTTGAGAAAGAGAAGAAGAACAAGAAGAAAAAAGTGAAGAAGGTGCAAGTTTCAGCTCGGACATCAGTGCAGGGCCAGATCAAAAAGATCAAGCCCGATAAGAGTCAAACTGAATGCTTCTTTTGCAAGAAGTGGAGGCACTGGAAGAGGAACTGTCCTTAGTACATTGCCTCTCTGGATCCGAATAGGCAGAGAAAGAAGCAAGCTATTGCTGGGCAAGGTATTTATATGATAACTTCTTGCAATTTCTCTATTTGTGATATAACTGACTGGGTATTGGATACTGGTAGCCCTTACTATATTTGCAATTCGTTGCAGGGATTGCAGGTCAGTAGGAGATTCGAACAAGGCGAGAGGTTCCTAAATATTGGAGATAGAGGATCAATTTCAGTTCTAGCATTAAGAATCTTGAAACTTGTATTTGAATCCCATATCGTTGTTCTTAATGATTATCATTTTTGTCTCAGTTTCTTTTTAAATATCATTTCTGTAGGCCTTCTGGCCAAAAATGATTATGAAATTTCAATAAAAAAACAAGTTTGTAATATCATTATGAATGGTGTTACTATTTTTTATGGATATTTGAACAATGATGTATATATGTTATCACAACCTATTAACATAGTCTATTCCACTGGCAAGCACCCTAGATTAGATAGTGTATCAGATATCTACTTATGGTACTATAGGCTAGGTCATATAAATAAGAATAGGATAAACAGGTTGACTCAAGAGGGAATCCTCGAAGTCAGTGATTGTGAATCACTTCCAACTTGTGAATCTTGTCTTCTTGGTAAAATGACCAAATCACCTTTTACTAAAAAAGGTGAGAGAGCTACTAAGCTCTTGGGCCTAGTACATACTGATGTATGCGGGCCCATGAGCACAAGTGCTAGAAGTAGATATTTTTACTTCATCACTTTCACGGATGATCTATCCAGATATGGATATGTCTATCTGATGAAACATAAGTTGGATTCATTTGAAATGTTCAAGCGATTCTGAAATGAAGTAGA
The DNA here is from genome assembly GCF_000442705.2 of Elaeis guineensis. NCBI lineage: Eukaryota > Viridiplantae > Streptophyta > Magnoliopsida > Arecales > Arecaceae > Elaeis > Elaeis guineensis. Next base: position 78,074,008 of record NC_025997.2, read on the forward strand.
AAAACAAACTGGAAAAAGTATTAGAACTCTTCGGTCTGATCGAGGAGGGGAATACCTTTCTGGTGAGTTTCTCACATATTTAGGAAAGAATAGGATTCTCTCCCAATGGACTCCTCCAGGAACACCACAGCATAATGGTGTGTCTGAAATGAGAAATCAGACTCTGTTAGACATGGTCTGATCCATGATGGATTTTGCCAGCTTGTCAATATCCTTCTGGGGATATGCACTCGAATCGGCCTGTTATCTATTAAATAGGGTTCCAAGTAAGTCTGTAATTAAGACTCCATATGAGATATGGATAGGGCGTAAGCCAGCACTTTCACACCTTAGGATCTGGGGTTGTCCGACCTATGTCAAACGGTTAGTTACAGATAAACTTGGACCTAGATCTGACAAATGCATATTCATAGGGTACCCCAAAGAGACCAAAGGATATTTTTTCTATCATGCTAATGAACAAAAGATGATCGTCAGTCTTAAGACAACCTTTTTAGAAAAGAAGTTTCTTGATGAAGGAACCGTTGCCTGTAAGATAGAACTTGATGAAGTTCAACAGGTAGAAAGACCGACACTAATAGCTGAACCTGAGTCAGATTTGATTAGATCAGATTCAGAGCCCAATGTACCTGTACCATTAAGACAATCCAATAGAGTACCACATCAGTCGGACTGATACTACAATTTCTTGATCCGGGATGGTGATCTCATCGAACTCGATGAGAACGATGAGGATCCAATCACCTATATGGATGCAATGCAGAGACCTGATCTTGAGAAATGGCTTGAAGCCATGAAATCCAAAATGGAGTTCATGAAGGTCAAAGATGTATGGACATTAGTTGACCTACCTGAAGGGGTTAAACCCATTGGGTGTAAATGGGTCTTCAAAAGAAAGAGAGGCACAGACGGAAAGGTGGAGACCTATAAAGTCCATCTGGTTGTCATGGGGTATCATCAACGTTATGGTATTGACTATGACGAGACGTTCTCCCCTGTGGCAATACTCAAATCTATTCGGATAATGCTTGCAATAGCTACCCATCTGGATTATGAGATCTGGCATATGAATGTAAAGATAGGTTTTCTGAATGGAGAGCTAACTGAAGAGGTGTATATGATACAACCTGAAGGGCTTACATCCACAGATGAGTCCAAGGTGTGCAAGTTTCAGAGATCCATTTATGGATTGAAGCAAGCTTCTCAGAGTTGGGACATGCATTTTGATAAGATGATCAAAACGTATGGCTTCATTAAGAACAGAGAAGAGCCCTACATCTATAAATGGATAAATGATCTAGTTGTGGTATTCCTTGTCTTGTACGTGGATGACATTCTCTTAATCAGAAATGACATCCCCGCACTACAGAGAATAAAACTTTGGTTGTCATCGCAGTTCTCCATGAAAGACTTGGGTGAAGCATCCTACATCCTAGGGATGAAGATCTATAGGGATAGATCTAAAAGGATGCTTGGGTTATCCCAGTCTACGTACATAGACACTGTGCTGAAGAGGTTAAGCATGGAGAAGGACTATCTACTATCTACCGATAGGCCATAGAATTTCTCTCTCTAAAAAGGATTGTCTGACAACTCCTGAAGAGAGAGAGCGTATGAGTAGAGTCTCATATGCTTCGATCGTGGGATCTATCATGTACGCCACGATATATACAAGGTCAGATGTGGCATACTCACTACGAGTAGTGAGTAGATACCAGTCTGATCCTGGAGAAAACTACTGGAAAGTGGTTAAAGCCATCCTTAAGTATTTGAGAAATACTAAGGACCAATGGTTGGTTTATGGTGAGTCAGATCTGAAACTTGTGGGGTTCATAGACTCCAACTTTCAATCTGACCATGATGACAGCAGAAGCGTGTCGGGTTATATCTTTATTCTGAATGGTGGAGCCATCTGCTGGAAGAGTTTCAACCAGCATACTGTGGCAGACTCTATTTGTGAGACAGAGTATATCGCAGCATCGGATGCCACGAAGGAAGCTATGTGGCTGAGAAAATTGATCACCGAGCTCGGAGTAGCACCCTCCCTCGATGGTTCGGTCCTGCTCTACTGTGACAGCACTGGTGCCATAGCTTAGGTGAAGGAACCCAAAGCACACCAGCGGACGAAGCACATTTTGCATCGCTTCCACCTGGTTTGGGAGATTGTGGATCGAGGTGACGTCGACCTTCAGAAGATCAACAGAAAGAAGAACCTGACTGACCCCTTCACTAAAGCCCTAGCGATAAAGGAGTTCGATAACCACAAGTCAAAGATGGGTATTAGATACTATGCCGAGTGACTTTAGGACAAATTAGAGTTGTTGGAAAATATGTCCCAAAAGCCAATCATCAATCTTTTGACGGTTGAACAACCTTGTATTGTAATTGATTTGTTAATAAATAAAATATATTTTTGGTATTTTCATCATAAGTTTTCATCTTCTAATGAACTCCATTATTATGATGAAGTCCTTAGGACTATTTAGGTTCGATAAAGAGAGGATTTATCGATTAGTCCTTAAAACTATTCATGACTAAATGATAGGCTGTTAATAAGGACAACAGCCTCTATCGAGCATAGATCACTGTAGGCCATATGGGTTGGTTATTTTCTTAACCAAGGAGTGTGGAGACACTGGTATGGCATACAGGTGAGATGTAAGGATACATTATCATTGAATGTGACCAACTCCAGAGCATTCTGCTGTCGAGAATGTCTCTGATGGAATATAGGTATAAGTGTCCCTTAGACCTGAGATCACCTCAGTGACTTGCAAGCAACTCGCTGTGCTTTGGTACTGGACTAATTGAATTTCTAATTCAGTAACGGAAGGCTTCTGGGCACAGTCAAGTACTTGTGAAGTCAGAGTGTGATCGAGATGGGATTGACCACTCCAAGAGCTGGAGAAGAATGAGTCACTGTATTTCAATTTAGCAAAACCTTGGCCAAGATAATCCATCAAATGGATTTGATATTTTGAAATACAATGTGGACAACCTGATCAGAGTTGATAGTTGAACTCTGAGGTGTCCTATTAATATTTTGGTTAAGGAAATGAATTATATGAAAACTATATCCGCATGGGTTCTAAGGATGTTGTTCTACACATTCGACCTATCTGACCGTCGGGTACCATTGGTAGATGGTCACTTAGATTGGTATAAAATTTTATTCTTATGCTACCAGCTTAGGTTTGGACCTATAAGATCACACACATTAGAGTTCACGATCCGATCAGATGGTTGATCAACGATTAAGAATCGTTGTAGGGTTAAACGATCAATATGATTGACATTTAACCTAGTGCAAGTGTTGTAAGAGGATCAATTAGCAATTCGATTGCTAATTGACATAATTTGATTAAACCAATGGGCTAAGATTAAGTCTAATTGAACTTGATTGGATCAAGTCTAATTATTTTATTGGATAAGCCAAGTACAAGAAAAAACTAGTCCTAGTTCAAATAGGACTTGGATCAACTTAATTTCTAATTTGATTAAAAAAATTAAATCAGATTTAAATCTAATTTAATCTGATTAAATTAGACTCTTAATTGGGTTAAGACCTATTTTAATTAGGTTGATTTGATTTTGGTTTGATTTGATTTGAGAAACCAAATTTTAACATGTCATAGATTGAATCCTAGTAAGACTAAGATTCCACCTTGCGCCACCTTAGCCCCCCACGCCCACTCTCTCTTATCCCACGCCCACTCTCTCTTATTTTGTGTGATAAAATTCTCTCTCTCAGGTCTTCACACATGCCCAAAATTTTTCTCTCTTTCTCTCTTACATAGAATTTGGTTGTGGATCAAGTCAAAGTAGGAATTAGTTTGGATTTCAAATTCTATGAGATAGAGTTTTAGGAAATCAAAACTCTTTCCTTATGGCACAGATTTTACTCAGATTTTTTTTGAAATTTTTATGAATTTTATGGCACATAATATGTGCCCTTTGCTGGTGGTCCATGGTAGAAAAAGGAGGGGATGCCCAAGAGTTGGGTGCCCCTTGTCTTGCCTTATTTGGATAATCCTTGACTAGGTATTTGACCTAGACAAGGACTCTTCATATCTTTCTATTTAAAATAAATTTCTTTATGAAACTTTCATTGATTATAGAGTATTGAGAGAGCTTTAGGACATCCAAAAATCAAGAAGAAAGAGTCTTGGAGTGTGGAGATCTAATAGATACAAAACTAGATGTCTAGGTTAGAGCAAAGAGAAGAAGAAGAGGGTCTTCTTCTAGAGTTGCTGGGTTCATCTCTTTCCTTCCTCCATCTATAAGTTTTCTGAGAGTGTCTCATCTAAAACTCTTCCTACTTCTCATTTTTGAAAGAGTCTAAATCAAAAAGAAAGAGGCATCTGATCGACCATCAAAGAAGGATCAGCGCAGTACTAGCATACTGTGCTGATTTTCTGGATGACTCCTAGAGGTCGGATGTATGTGCAGCTCACAACATCATCCTCAAGCTCAGATCAGCAATGTTAGAATGTCTAACTTGCATGGTAATAGATCTGATCTATTATATTTTACATACATTAGATGTAGTATAGAAACATGTTGATAGGATCAACATGTAGTTCTTGCTCTTTATATTTTAATTTTTAATTTAATGCCATGTAATAATCATGTAATCGGATCTTAGATCTAGGGATTCTCTGATTCTACAAGATAAATTTTGATTTATTTTAGTCTTTCACTGCCTAATCTTGAAAAAGTTTCAAGGTCTAACCCTGAAACCCTAGATCTGGTTCCTTCACTAATCAAATCTGGTTCTATGAGTTCATCAAATTATGTCGGTTCTTCTATCGATCGAACTTTATAAGTATAACATTAAAAATATTAGTACCTTCACCAAGGTACTCTTTTTTGAAAAGAAAAATACATGATCTCTATGTTTATGAATTGATTAAGTCTAAAGATTTAGACTTTAATCTAAATGTTCTCCCATTATTTTAGTCAAATTGGTAGCTTCTACCTTTAATTTGAAGAATTACTCTAATTTCTTAGTGGGTACTAGAATCCACATAGACTGCTCACAAGTTTGACTTTGGCCAGCTCACCCATGTACATCTATGGGTAGGTTCTTAATCAATTATTTTACTAAATAATTTTTAGTAATTGATTTAGTCTCAGATAACTTTTCAGTTGACTTTGATCTTCTCTGTAAGCCCTGGTTAGGTCCAACCATTAACACGATCATACTTATGAATCCAACTACTAAATAATCAGGTCTGACTTTGATCGGCTAATCTAACCACTTGACAGAGAGACTCGACTAAGTCATCATATTATTGAATAAAAATTTTAATAGCAGATGAACACCAAGCCTTTGGGCCTCCAATGATCATCATACTAATAGATCCATTATCACCCAACTTAATGAGAGGCTATGATCTAGTTATCCTCATAACTAGCTCATTTTAGGGATATAATAATTTAGAAGATTTAAGAATCAGTTTAGAGAAGAGATCAACCAGTAAATCACAATCCTCCCGCTGACTTCACCAAGTTATTGAATTAGATTAAGGTTATACTGGTTGAACTGGCACCTAGATCAGTCACACTGATCAACTTTAATGACATGGATCAACTCGAATCACTTAGCGATCTAATTAAGACATAATCTACCATATTGATCAGGTAAGTGAGATCGATGGGAGGGTCTATTAAGCTTGCCTTAGATACCATCGAAATGGTCAGGTAAACCGCTCTCAATTAAAAATCATCGGTCGAAATACCAAACTTATCTTAGACACCAATTGGTTAATTAGTTTTGATTTGACCAACCTAATGATTCGGATTCAACCACTGAGCCACAATCAAGATCTATCTGATCTAATCAAAGACATAAATTTGACCATCTACAACTATTGTATTAGAAAAATCCTGATTAATCTAATTCAATATTTGATTAGACTTAATCAATATCTTTACATGATCAATTAATTTTTTGATTCTAACTTTAGGTCTAATCCAATTAAAAAGATCTGATTTTAGCAAACTCATGCCTCCATATTTTATGCAATATCATTAGATCTTAAATCATAATTTTAGATCTAATCGATTCTATACTTAATTCTCAATTAAATTTCAGTATTAACATAGGTTTAGATTTAGATTTAAAATAATTTTAATCTTTTTATTTTGTAAATAATTTATAATAAATATTATGCAAAGATTTTTTATTCTGAAATTGGATCAACTCAATCAACATTGAGTCGGATACATAAGGGAACTAGGTCAACTCAGTTCAAAACTAGGTCAGTTTAGTAATTGTGTGAGCACGATTTAAGGAGTTTTAGATTTGAAAATTCTTGCATATCACTAAAATAAAATCAATCTAAAATTTTTAGATCATATGTAAAATTTTTATAATTTGAGATTTTATTTTTTCATGATTAAAATAATTTTAATCACATAGATTAGATGTCTTATATTTTATACAATTTTATATCACATACAACAAACTTAAGGTTTCAAAATTTAGGATTTTACAGAAAAATAAATTTTTCCTTTTGCATTCTTCTTCATGGGATCTAATCATATGGCACCCCTATATGTCATAAGAGCACCCCATCGAATAGAAAGAGAGGATCTTTAAACCCTTCTTGCTCCTATGACCAAACAGTCTGGTGATCAACCCAATCCAAGTACTTGCTAATCGAAACATCTAATCTCATCACATATCACATATGTGTGAATTTAAATCTAATATAAATTACATCAGATCTAATTATAACTTTAGATTATATTTAAATCAGATTATAAACATCACATGTATGACATAAAATCAGATTTTATTAAAAATTAGCACAAACAAGGACAATCTTTTCACTATAAGGGATAAACCTTACAACAGGACAACCTTATATTAGTTTGTGTGATCATCATTAATTAAAGTCAGATCTAAATATCATATATCAGATCTAAATAAAAGTAAAATTTAGATTTAATATGTATATAAATCATGTCATAACGAACCTAAGCTCTGATACTACTGTTGTTTGACGTAGGTGATTTCATGCATGTATTTAAAATATTTTTGAATAAATTATAGTGAAAGATAATTAAATTAATCAAATTAATCTAATATGCATATGATCTAATCATCAAATCAACCTACTCTAGGATCTATGACATGATATGTTGCATATAAAATCTAAAAAACACTGAAGATAAAATTAGCATGCATGCGTGAGAGCAGTAGATCACATCTACTTCTAATCTGAGTTTAGAACTTGATACCTTTATGCAGATCGATGATCACTGCTACTGAGGGACATGGTGAAGGAGATCCTTGCTGCTTGCTCGTAGCCACACACATGTCCAACCTCTATGAAAAGTCCACTCAAAGCTCCGATCTGATCGATCTTCTCGGGAGTGCTAGCTCGCACGAAGATCTTCTTCTTGACTAATCTGGATCCCTTTCTTCAAGTCTCTAAATTTTTTTTAGAGATTGAAGATGGACTTCTGGAGGAGATCAAGAGGTGAAAGAAAGATAGAGAGGAAAATAATTTTTCTCTTATTTTTTTCTCTTCCCCAAAGCTAAGGTAGAAACCATAGAAATTAGTTTTTGCGCTAACCCAAAGAGAGAGGACTCTCCTCCTCTTTTTCATGCCATGGAACCATGCCCCAAAACCTTCTCACATAGAGAACTCCTTCTCTACTATCTTACACATACAAAACAAACAAATAAAGTCCTTTTTATAGACATGTAATAAGGTTGGGATGAGGAGTCCTGAAAATCTTGGACTCTTCCAAGAGATGTTGCCTCCTCACAATTCCACATCCAAAATATGCCAAAAAATATGGGACTCCCCTTTCCATATTTTTTTATGGTAAATCAATCTCCAACTAATCTTCCACAAAAAAATCTCCTCAAAATGTCACACATATAAGGAGAAAAAAATAAGTTGGTGTGGAGAAGTTGATTTGGATAAGAACAGAATCTCTTGATAAGGAATATTTTAAAATCTAATTTCAAAATCTTTCTTTTATTAAAACTAAATTAGATTTGGATGTAAAATATACAGGGAGAAGAACTCTTTGGTGTGAAAAAATCTCATGCAAAAACTATTTTTGCAGGGAGATAGATGGTGTGCAAAGTGAGTTGCCGCAAGGGAGAAGAATCTAATAAATAATATAATTTCTTATTTGAATCCAAACCAAATCATATCTGATTTAGTCTAAATAAATAATATAAAATTTAATCTAATTAAGTTCATAAATTTTTAATCAAATCTCAATCAAATTAAGAATTGATTGAACCAAAATCCTGATTAAATCAGAGATAATTCTCCTTTAGCGATTAGGTCATCTCATAACTTAATCGGATTAAACCTAATTGAATCTAATTCAATTAGATTTTTTAAATTCTTTTAGTAATAATCTAATTACTAATTAATTTTTTATTAATTAATTAATATTTGATAAATTAATTTATTATAATTTTTGCACAAAGTTACCATCAATCGAATTGATAATTAAGTCCTTGAATGATTCTCGATTATTGATCAGCCACATGATCAGTCAGAAATTTTTTTTGAGTATGATCCCATAGATTCGAATCTAAGTCGATAGCACAGGAATAACTTTTTGAACCAATCGATGTAACCATCTAGCAATGGTGACCTGACGTCTAAATAGGTCGAAAGAAGGTGAAGCAACATTCAAGAACTTATTGCCATATGATTACCGTATACTTCATCCCTTTGACCCTAACGCTCGAGGATGACCTAAAATTTAACTGTCAATCTTAGATAAGTCATCTATATTATATTTTAATTTTTTTAAATCCATCACATGGATTATCCGGGCTTAGATTTTGCTAAATTGAAATACATTGATACATTAACTCCTGCTAATTCAGAGAGATCAATCCCATCTTGACTCATGAACTAACTTGACAAGTACTTGACTATATCCAAAAATTTTCTGTCACTGAATTAGAAACTTAGTTAGTCCGACATCAAAGTACAGTGAGTTGCTTGCAAGTCACCGTGGTGATCTCAGATCGGAGGGACACTTATACCCATATCCTTCATGAGCTACCCTTGACAGCAGAGTGCTCTGCAGTTGATCACATTCTATGATGATGTACTCTTATATCTCACTTATATGCCATACCAGTGTCTCCACACCATTTGTTATGAGGACAACCAATGCTGTTATGGCCAACTCCCTATCGTCTGTCACTGGTGACGAGCACCTACAAAACAACATCCTCACAGACTGAGATTGTATCCGGTGAAAACCCTCCGATGCTTAATTCAGAGAGAAAATTGATGAACAATAGATTTGAATGTCGAGAGTAGCAGAGCTTTGGCTCAAAAGTATCTTACCGGTGCTGTTCACTTATCCTCCTTTTATAAATGATTCTGATGTAACTGTGGATCAAGTGGTCTCATTTTTTATGGTGATAAATTATCGAGCCATAATTGTAGAGTTAGTGGATCATTAATTCTTACGAATTACTATGACATGTAGTCGATAACTGTTCATAACGGTTACAGTATGTTGAGCAGATTGGCCGACTATATGTCGGCAATATTGATATGTCGGTAGAATGTCAGAGTGACCATCGGCTAGTAACTCTGGTATGCCGATGGTCTTAGCATTAGAGTCGGTCAACCGATTGTGAATAGGTGCGATATGTTCAGTCAGCCAATGTAGAGTCAGAGTCGGTGAAATTCATTCAGTCGGCATTCAGTCATAGAGTTGGAGTTGGCTGTCGTAGAGTCAGAGTCGATCATTATAGAGTCGAAGTTAGGGGTTGTAGAGTCAGAATTGGGGGTCAGTTGATTTGCCCCAACAATTTCCCTCCATTCCCAAGTCCAAGGTGATCTGACGTGTATATCATCACGTGATCTGTTATGTTGGATGAAGGGAGTCATCATGTGTCGAATCGAGCCCTAACTTGACTGCTAGTCTCTTTGGAGTATGAGAGTTGACTGTTTTGTCATTTTGGTGGCTGCAGAACTATCATTAAACTATCATATTGATGGGACAATTGTATCGGATGTCCGTATCGGACGTTGTTTCAGAAAGATGACTCGACGTCGGATGATACAATTCTGACAACTAGATTTCATCCATGTGTCAGAATGACATTGGGCCGGAGCTGTTCACACGGATGATGGTGAGGTAGCATGATCAGAAGTAGGTGCATCGAACCATCCGATCTATGGTCAGTCTGGATGTTGTCACATGTCATCATCTGATGAGACTTCGATTTGATCACTTTCATCTTGGCCATTGAGGGATCCTATATATATAGGGTTGCTTTCGACCAAGCCTTTACTTTTCATTTTATCTTCATCTTTGCTACAGAAACTCTGTCAGAAGATCGTCCCAGTGCTAGAAGACCTTCCTTCACCTTTTTGTTTTTAGCTTTAAGTTTAAGTCTTTTGTCTTTCTTGAGGCTTCCGTTCGCACGGGGGTGATCCAAAGATCGACCCCAATGAAAATAGTTAGGTAGAGGTCGATGATCGGGAAGATTTTCTCCGGTTGAAGGACATGATAGTGCCTTTGTATTGATTGCAGCTATGCAGCTGAGGGCAAGAGTATCGAACGTCGATATTTATCAGCATACTGCTAAGAAGAGGGGAGCATCCGAAGCTGGACCTTTCTGATTGAAGAAGGATCGGGCAGCTGCTTCATCTACATCGGGGGAATCCAACTTACCATCAGCATCAATTCTTAAGCCAGTTTTGGCACTGTCGGCTCGGATGGTGCTCCTTAAGGTACCATCCATTGAAGGCGAGATGGCTGAAGACTATTACTGGATTTTAGATACATTCCACTCCTGTCTTATTAGCAGCGGGTGAACGAGCTACCATTATATTCTTTATATCCTTATCTTAGCCATGTAGCCAAGGATGCTAATGATAATGGATGAAAAATCTGAAGCCCTTCTCTGTTCCCGTACGAGTGGATCAGGCTGTTGATGTGGTTGGCTAGATGAGGCAGTCGAAAAGTTGTATCTGGATCTTGACTTGAGGAGCATCATCCCTTTTGCTCCTGAAGGTGGAGCTGTTGAAGAAGTCACACCGACTGCAGACAGTACCGACAACACCAAAAGTTGTTCAAATCATCGATGCTACACCAGAGCAAAGAGATAGAGATGACGACTAGTGATCAGTGTAATTTTTTACTTTCTTTTTTTAATCAAACTATTTTGTAATCAGACTTCAGTCCAATTTTACAATGAATGAAAAGAATTTTTTTCTAAGTCCAAACTCATTCTTTTGTATGTCTGCAATGTTATAAAGTAACCATTTAATTATCGAACCTCAATTGGCGAACCGAATATTTGATAGTAGTTGTAGGATCATCCGTTAGTGGTATATTCATTTGATGTACTTTAAGTATTAGGATAAACGATAATAAGCCATACCATCCATCCGACCTTAGACGAATTAGTACGTTAGGTTATTTGATAATCGATGGCAAGCCGAATATCCTTCGACCGACCATAATCGAGTCAGTATGATTTCAATGCGATCTTGATCTTATTGGTATAGCATTCCGCTTAGTTAAGACTAAGTCAGTATAATCAGCTTTTACAGTGAAAAGCTGAAATATGTTTGGTATCGAGGTATAGTCAGTATTATGGCTTTTATAGTGAAAGCCAAAGTATAGTTGAAGTCAGTTTTTACAATGAAAACTGAGGTATATTCTGCTCTGAGACACAATCGATAGTTTGGCTTTTACAGTCAAAGTCGAAATATATTCTGTACTGAGATAAAGTCGATTCTCTAGCTTTTACAGTGAAAGTTGAAATATAGTTGTGTCGAGATAAAGTCGATCTTCTGGCTTTTACAGTGAAAGTTAAAATATATTCTCTATGTCAGTTTTTACAGTGAAAATCAGAATATTGATGTCGATAGGAATTGATCATCCATCACTTAATAGTTGGCCGAATTTAGTGATTATGAAATTCAGTATTTTATTAACGGACGTGGGCGATGTAGTATATTAAACATCGAGTAGTCGCATTCGAAAGAAAGTCGAGTAGAATAAAACATCAATCGAGCTTTTATTAGCTAATTATTGTCGAAATAATGACAGCATCATCATGGGGAGTTTGAATTCTCCGAACATCTGCTTCTGAAAAAGTTATTACATCATCAAAGTGTTGCTTTTTTGCTGACTTTTCTTTGAAAGTTGCCCCCTAGTTTGGTTGTCCAGAGATCATATTAATGGGTCTTGTAGTCGGCCGATTATTGATAATCTCCTTAGATTGTGGTTGAGGTTGTCAATTAGCAGGGGGTTAAGTCAGTTGATCTTTTTGAAATTTTTTGAGGTAGCCTTGTCAGATCAAGACCTCTATCTCATCCTTGAGCTGGATGTATTTTTCAATATCATGACTGTGATCATGATGGAACTGACAGTACTTCTTTTGATCATGATTCCTCGATGATGCTTTCATTAGTGGGGGGTGCTGAAGGTATTTTGCTCTTTCGATCTCCATGAGAATCTGTGCACGAAGAGCAGAGAGAGGAGTGTAGGAGTCATACCTATCGTAGTTCAGCTTTAGACTGGGTGAAGCTCGCTAATGAGAGGTGGTTGACATGATTCGGCTGGAGCTCCACTTTTCTTCTGCTTTTTTTTCTAACCTTTATATTCTATCTGATGTCAGTCAGATGCAGCTTCATCTGTGCAGATGTACTTATATGCATGTTCGAGAAGTTCAGCATAGGTCTGGGAGAGAGTTTTGTCTAAGAAGTAGGTGAATCTGGATCCCCTTATACCCCTCTTCATGGTCGATATAGCTATGTCTTCATTGAGGTCCCTGACCTCAAGTGTGGCTGTGTTGAAACGAGCCACAAAGTCTCTTAGTAACTCAGTCTCTCTTTGTTTGATCGAGAAGAGACTGTCGGATGTTCATGGTGACCTTCGGCTGGTGCTGAAGTGGGCCACGAAAGAATGTTCGAGCTGCTCAAAAGAGTCAATGCTTCCCGACTAGAGCCTGAAATATCAAGTTCGAGTAGCTTTTCGAAGAGTTGCTAGAAAGTCGATGTATAAGAGGACGTCGGTTGCCCCTTGGATCATCATGAGAGCTTTATAGCTCTCCAGATGGTCGATTGGGTCAGTGGAGCCATCGTATGGCTCCACTTGCAGCATTTTGAACTGAGATGGGATCGGCTCATCCAAGATGTGTTGAGACAGAGGCTGGACGGTGTGGAAGTTATAGTCATGAGAGGATTTCTGACCTTCCATCTGAAGTTGGGCAAGTCGGCAGTCAATCTCCTAAAACTTGCGTTCATAGTCATCCAGCCGTCACTATTAAGAAACTCCTAGGGTGAAACCCCCCGATGAGCTTGAAAGAGAAATAGAAGGTGTTCGTGGCTGTTTCCCCTTCCTAACACTGTGTAAATGGAAAGGAGAGGGGGAACACCGTGAATGGTGAGTGGCATGGTTAGAGTGTCGAAAATATGGTTGTCCATCTCGATGGGAGCATCGAGACGGTCGCTCCAAGAAAGAGGAAGGTAATCACCATGGAGGATGGTGGCTGTGCCTGGATGGTACTGACTGTGCCACCGATTGCTCCATCAGCGGCTGCTGCTGCTGCTGCTGCTGGGTTTGTTGTTGTTGGAGGCTTTTGACCACCTCCATCAGAATGTTCATTTGCTGCACAAGTGCAGTGATCTGGACGTCTGTGGTGACCACAGGATGTGAGGAACTGGACTCTGCTACGGAGGTGGGGGAGGAGGATTTTTCTTGCGGGAAGAGTGCCTCACCGAGCCAGTTGAATGTTGGGCTCTGGTTTTCGGCATGATCGACTGCAGATCTCCCCCTACCTGGCGCGCCAATTTGTTACGGCCAACTTCGTATCGTCTGTCACCGATGATGAGTACCTACAAAACAACATCTTCACAGATCGAGATTGTGTCCGGTGGGGACCCTCCGATACTTAAGTCAGAGAGAGAATTGATGAACAGTAGATTTGAATGTCGAGAGTAGCAGAGCTCAGGCTCAAAAGTGTCTTACTAGTACTGTTCACTTATCCTCTTTTTATAGATGATTTTGATGTAACTGTCGAGCACGTGGTCTCGCTTTTTATGATGCTAAATTATCAGACCATAATTGTAGAGTTAGTGGGTCATTAATTTTCACTAATTATTGTGACATATAGTCGATAACCGTTCATAACAGTTACAGTATGTTGAGCAAATTGACCGACTATATGTTGGTAATATTGATATGTCGGTAGAATATCAGAGTGACCATCAGCTAGTAACTCTGATATGCCGATGGTCTTAAGTCGGAGGTTGATCAAGTCATTTACTTGTTGATCGATAGTTGCTGACTGTAGGTCGGTCAATCGATTGTGAGTAGGTGCGATATGTTCAGTCGGTCGATGTAGAGTCAGAGTCGGTGAAATACATTCAGTCGGCATTTGGTCATAGAGTTAGAGTCAACCATCGTAGAGTCAGAGTCGGTCATTGTAGAGTCGGAGTCGGGGGTTGTAGAGTCAGAGTTGGGGGTCAGTTGATTTGCCCCAACAAATGCATATGGCACACAATGACCTACACTTGATATCGCTATTATCCTAGTAATAGCGTATCATTTGATCACGAACTAATTTAAGAATTATATGATAAATCTTCTTTTATCGATCAAAGTAGTCCTAAGGACTTCATCACAATATAGGAGTTCATTAGAAGATGTAACCTTGTGATGAAAAAGGCCAAATAACTTTTATTATTGATCAATTTATATATATTTATAATTAGTAAAATTATCAATCGATTAACTTTAGGACACCTTTCCTAATAAATTCTAGTCTAAGTAGAAATCATATCAGATCCTAATCTAATTAGAAAATTAATTAATCCCAAGTTTTGATCAAATTAGAAATCGATCTCCCTAGCAATTGGATTATCCCATAACTCAATCAGGCTTGATCTAATCAAACCAAAACCAATCTAAATTGAATCTAATTGAATTAGACTTAATTTTAGCTTTATTATTTAATCAAATTGAACCAATTAGCAATCCAATTACTAATTAATCCTTCTACAACTCACCAACCTTTAGCAAATTGCTTTATTGC
Organism: Elaeis guineensis; assembly: GCF_000442705.2. NCBI lineage: Eukaryota > Viridiplantae > Streptophyta > Magnoliopsida > Arecales > Arecaceae > Elaeis > Elaeis guineensis. Next base: position 78,089,069 of record NC_025997.2, read on the forward strand.
AACTCTTGCACTAGATTATGTTGGGAATTATGTCCCAAAGTTAAATGTCAGTCTATTGACGGTTGAGCTTATTGATGTAATTGTATATAAATTAATTAATAAAATATTTATTTGATAATTTTTTATCATAAGTTTGTACATCTTCTATATCGAACTTCTGTGTTATGATGCTATTTTAAATCGATAAAGAAAGATTTATCGTTTAGTCCTTAAATAAGTTTGCGACCAAATGATATGCTATTATTAGGATGATAGACATATCAAGTGTAGGTCGTTGTGTACCATATAGATTGGTTGTCCTCTTAACTAAGAAACGTAGAGATACTGGTATGGCATGCAAATGAAATATAGGAGTACATTTCACTGAACATGACCAACTCCGGAGCACTCTGCTGTCAAGAGTCACTCCAAAAGGATATGGGTATAAGTGTTTCTCCAACTTGAGATCATTATGATAACTTGCAAGCAACTTACTATGCTTTGATGCCAGACTATCTGAATTTCTAATTTAAGATCGAAAGATTTCTGGGCACAGTCAAGTACTTGTGAATTCGATGCGTGAATCAAGATAGATTTAACCACTCTAAAGGATTGGAGAGAATGCTTTATATTTTAATTTGTAAGACCTTGGCTAGAGCAATCTTTGTGAAGAGTCACAGGATTTATTAGATTGAGATACATAATGGATATACTGTTGAGAGTTGACTGTTTAAACTCTAAGTATCTTAGAATCAAGGGTCAAAGGGATGAATTATACGGTAACTATATCCAAATAGGTTTTTGAGTGTTGCTTTGCATACATTCAGCCTATTTGGACGTCGGATGTCATTGCTAGATAGTTACTCTGATTGATACAAAAATCTATTCCTGTGCTATCAGATTAGGTTCAAACTTATGGGGTCACATACATTAGAAGTTTCTCTCCGATCATATGGCTAATCTGAAGAGTCCCACTGGACGGAGACTTTGGTGAAGTGTCCCACTAGATTTGGACTCTATTATTAATGAAAGATTAATTAATCACTAGATTACTAATTAACTTAATTTGATTGAGCATTAAGGTCTGGATCAAGTTTGATTGAATTGAATTCAATCAGGTCAGGTCTGATTAGGTTATGAGATGACCTAATCAGTAAGAGAGAAATGATCCTGATTTGATCGAGTCTATTGCTCTCTAGATTGATTTTGATGATTACAAAGCAGTTAAAGGGGTACTAATATTTCTCACTTGAAAAAGCCTTTTTGCTCCTCAAGGGCAAAATGGTAATTTTACCAAAATCCTAATTTGATGGTATCAAATGATAGAACAAAAGATTTGTAATCCAATGGTGAAAATTTTATTAATTTTGAACTTGTATGTTGAAAGATATGCATGATTGAAAATCATGAGTCGACCCATGAGTCGACTCATGGCACATGAGATGACTGGCATGCTGAATTTCCTGGCCGGCACAGACTTGGCAAAGCCTGTAAGTCGACCCATGAGTCGACCCCCAAGGCATGAGTCAACTCATGAGTCGACCTCTGCGGGTCTTTTTGCCAGTTTTACAGAACAATGAATCCTGTTCACTTCTGTGACGTTTTTCTATAGAGGTCGACCCATGAGTCGACCCCTAGGCATGAGTCGACTCATGAGTCGACCCCTGTGATGAGATTTCTCCGCAACGGCTAGTTTTTAACCCATTTTAAGTACTTTTAATACTCATTTAATGCGGTCTAACGGCTCTTTTTCAGCCTAGAATATTTTTCTCTATTTCTTAAAGCTATAAAAGGAACAAAAAGGTGAAAAACAGAAAAGAAATTGGAAAGAGATTTGAAGAGCATTCAAGAGAGCATTCAAGAGCATTCAAAAGAGAGAATTTGAAAAAGGGTTTCTCAAGCCAACTTTTCAGCCCTAATCAAGAGATCATTCAAAGCTTTCAAGAAGCCTTCAATCCAAGCTCACCAACTCCTCAAGTGCACAATCAAGTCTCCATCCACCTTGAGGAAATCCAAAAAGGGTCTTCTTCTCTTAAGTAAAGTGTATTTAAAGTTATATTCGCTCATTGAAGGAGCTTTCTTTATGCTTAATTGTATTATAAATTGTTATACTCAGTTTGAGTGATTGGTTTTGTTTTGGAGGGGTTTCAAAATAAGGAAAGGTTGATCCGAACCTTGAATCGGAGTATATAGGGTTGGCTTGTACCCGAAAAATAAGTGGTCTAGCTTGGGATAGCTAGAGTCAGAGTTTTCGATGTTTGTATTCGGATTGAATACAAGATTAGTGGATTGAAATTCCCAAGTAGGAGCTTGGGGAGTGGATGTAGGTGCAAGGTTGGCACCGAACCATTATAAATCCTTTTGTTTGGTGTGTGTCTAATTGCTCTTCTTTATCTCTTCATTATTCTCTTGCATTCTTGCTTTTGCTATTAGTATTGAATTAATTTTACTCACTCTATCTATTTAGCTTTGTCAAACATTTCTCACAAATCATAAGTTAAGCTTAAAATTGTTAGAAACCCAATTCACCCCCCCTCTTGGGTTGCATAGCTGGGCAACAAGTGATATCAGAGCCCGATGCTCTAGCCCTTCTTTGATCTAAACAATCAAAGAGCCAAAGATCTATGGCAAGCCATGTCGGCACTTCTCTAGCCGAGGGGCAATCCACCAACCGACCTCCACTTTTCAATGGGTCAAATTACACCTATTGGAAAGCTCGGATAAAAATATTCATTCAAGCACTCGACTATGATATGTGGAGTATCATAGTAAATGGTCCTCACACATCCACTAAAATTATAGATGGTGAGGAATCAACCAAACCTGAGAAAGAATGGGATGAGGTTGATAAGAAGATGGCCCAATTAAATGCTAAAGCAATGAATGTTCTTTATTGTGCTCTTGATGCTAATGAATTTAATCGTATTTCTACTTGCTCATCTGCTAAAGAAATATGGGATAGGTTAGAAGTAATCCATGAGGGAACCAAGCAAGTAAAGGAGTCTAAAATCAACATGCTTGTGCATAAATATGAATTATTTAAAATGGAGCATGATGAGTCCATAACTATAATGTTTACTCACTTTATTGATATCATTAATGGTTTAAAGAGTCTTGGTAAGTCCTATACTAACAGTGAGATTGTAAGAAAGATTCTCAGGTCCCTACCAAGAACTTGAGAAGCTAAAGTGACTGCCATCCAAGAAGCTAAGGACTTGAACATTCTACCCTTGGAAGAGCTTCTTGGATCATTGATGACTCATGAGCTGAGCATGAAGCAACATCAAGAGGAAGAAGTCAAAAAGAAAAGAACCATTACCCTCAAATTCATAGCTCCACCAGATGAAGAAACTGATGACACTGAAGATGAAGAATCGGATGAAGAGATGGCACTCATTACCCGAAGATTCAAGAAATTTTTGAGAAAAAAGAAACAGGAGATGAGGAAGAGGCCATTCACAAAAGGGGAATAAAGCAAAGAAAAAGAGAAAGACCAACCCCTTATCTGCTACGAATGCAAGAAGCCGGGACACTTCAAATCCGAATGCCCACAACTGAAGAAAGGTCCCAAGAAGTACAAGAAGAAGGCCATGATGGCCACTTGGAGTGCGAGCGATGACTCAAACTCCGATGAGGAAAATTCAACCGAACAAGCCAACCTGTGCCTTATGGCATACGAAAATGAGGTAATTTTTGAAACTCCTAGTGACTTTACATTTGAAGAACTACATGAAGCATTCTATGATTTAGTTGATGAATTAAAGAAACTAGGGATGAAGAACAAAGATCTAAAATTGAAAAATCAATCTTTATTGAAACAAAATGAAAATATTTCAATTGAAAAATCTACCCTGCTTCAAAAAAATCAAAGCTTAAAGAATGAAATTGCCAAGCTAAAATCAATAGTAGAAAAGTTCACCTTAAGTTCAAATAAACTCAATATGATTCTTGATAATCAAAAAGCCGTGTATGATAAGGCTGGACTTGGCTATAATCCCTTGAAGAAACAAAAATATCTGAAAAATATTTATGTAAACTCTTTAAGTAACAAGACTTCTAATATTACATGCTTCAAATGTGGTATAGTAGGACATAAATCATACACTTGCTTCTCTAACAAATCTGCAAACTCAACTATCAAGAAAATATGGGTTCCAAAAGGAACCATTATGACTAACCAAAAAGGACCCAAGAAAGCTTGGGTACCTAAAACAAAAACTTGACTTTTGCTTGCAGGTGTGTCTAGCATCTCAAGGAGGAAACAGGAAATGGTATCTTGACAGTGGATGCTCGAGACACATGACTGGTGATGAATCACAATTCATCATGCTTGATGCTAAGGATGGAGGGATGGTCACCTTTGGAGATAATGGCAAAGGAAAGATCATTGGTATAGGTAACATTGGTATCACTTCCTCCAAATACATTGAAAATATTTTGTTAGTAGATGGTTTAAAGCACAATTTACTAAGCATTAGTCAATTTTGTGATAAAGGATATAAAGTTATTTTTGAATAGTCTGTGTGCATTGTAACTAGTCCTATTAATGATGGCATTAAATTTATTGGACATAGACATGGTAATGTTTATATGGTAGATTTAAATGATTTAGCCAAAATAAACATGAAATGCCTAGTATCCTTGAATGCTAAAGTTAATGAGACTAGTTGGCTTTGGCATCGCAGACTTGCTCACATTAGCATGCATTCGCTTTCAAAATTAATTAAGAAAGAATTAGTTCTTGGTTTGCCAAAACTAAATTTTGAAAAGGATAGAATTTGTGATGCATGTCAACTAGGTAAACAAACAAGGGTTTCATTTAAATCCAAAAATATTGTTTCAACCTCTAGACCTTTAGAGCTTTTGCATATGGACTTATTTGGACCTACTAGAACCACTAGTCTAGGAGGAAAACGATATGGTTTTGTAATTATAGATGATTACTCTCGTTTTACTTGGATTTTTTTTTTAGCACACAAAGATGAAACTTTTCATGTTTTCACTAAATTTTACCGAAAAGTCACTAATGAGAAAGGATTTTCAATTCAAAATATTCGAAGCGATCATGGAACTGAATTTGAAAATCAAGACTTTGAAAACTTTTGTGATGAAAAGAGAATTGGCCATAACTTCTCTGCTCCTAGGACACCCCAACAAAATGGGGTAGTAGAAAGGAAAAACAGAACCTTAGAAGAAATAGCCCGTACCATGCTTTGTGAAAGCAACCTTTCAAGATATTTTTGGGCGGAAGCTATCAACACAGCATGTTACATTTTAAATCGTGCTTTGATTAGACAAATTTTAAAGAAAACCCCCTATGAGCTTTGGAAAGAAAGAAAACCTAATATTGCTTATTTTCATATTTTTGGTTGTCGATGTTTTGTGTTAAATAATGGTAAAGAAAGACTTGGAAAATTTGATGCAAAATCGGATGAAGCAATCTTTCTTGGATACTCCTCCACTAGTAAAGCTTTTAGAGTTTTTAACAAAAGAACCTTAGTTGTAGAGGAGTCCATACATGTTGTTTTTGATGAATCTAACGATCTTCCTTCAAGGAAGAATGAGGGTGTTGATGATGCAGATCTTCTAATAGAAGGAATGAAGGAGATCACTCTGAAAGATTCAACAATTCAAGAGGACGAGGAACAAGAAGACAAATAGGATGAGAGAGGTGAAGAACTTCAAGAACAACCTCAAGGTACAAATGACCTACCCAAAGAATGGAGGTATGTTCACAATCACCCTAAGGAGCTAATTATTGGTGATCCTATGCATGGGGTAAAAACTCGTTCTTCACTTAGAGATATATTTAATCATTATGCTTTTGTATCTCATCTTGAACCAAAAACTATTGAAGAAGCTGAAAATGATCATAATTAGATTAATGCAATGCAAGAAGAACTTAATCAATTTGAAAGAAATAATGTATGGACTTTAGTATCAAGACCTAAAAATTATTCTATAATAGGCACAAAATGGGTCTTTAGGAACAAATTAGATGAATATGGTAATGTAATAAGAAATAAAGCAAGATTGGTTGCTAAAGGCTATAATCAAGAAGAAGGAATTGATTTTGATGAGACCTTTGCACCTGTTGCTAGATTAGAAGCCATTAGACTTCTACTTGCATATGCTTGCTTTATGAAATTTAAATTATTTCAAATGGATGTCAAAAGTGTATTTTTAAATGGATATATTGCTGAAGAAGTCTATGTAGAACAACCTCCAGATTTTGAAAATCATGCTTTTCCCAATCATGTTTTTAAATTAAATAAAGCTCTATATGGATTAAAACAAGCACCTAGGGCTTGGTATGATAGGCTAAGTAAATTCTTACTAAACAATGGTTTTTCAAGAGGTAATGTAGACACAACCCTCTTTATTAAAAGAAATCAAAATGACATGTTAGTTATACAAATTTATGTTGATGATATTATTTTTGGGTCTACTAATGAGTCTCTTTGTCAAGACTTTGCTAAGCTCATGCAGGGGGAGTTCGAGATGAGCATGATGGGAGAACTTACTTTCTTCCTCGGACTCCAAATCAAACAAACAAAAGAAAGAATCTCCATCACCCAAGCAAGTACACCAAGGAACTACTCAAAAGATTTAGAATGGAGAACTCCAAACCAATTGGCACACCCATGAGCCCCTCATGTAAGCTTGACAAGGATGAAGAAGGTAAATGTGTAGACTTAAAATACTATAGAGGTATGATTGGCTCTTTATTATATTTAACTGCAAGTAGGCCTGATATCATGTTTAGTGTTTGTTTGTGTGCTAGATTTCAATCTAATCCTAAAGAGTCTCACTTGAATGCTGTTAAAAGAATCCTTAGATATTTAAATGGTACTCAAACTCTAGGATTATGGTACTCTAAAGACTCACAAATTGATTTATTAGGATATTCAGATGCTGATTTTACTGGATGTAGATTAGATAGAAAAAGTACTAGTGGAACCTGCCAATTTCTTGGAGTTAACCTAATCTCCTGGTTTAGCAAGAAACAAAATTCGGTAGCATTGTCTACGGCTGAGGCCGAATACATTACAGCCGGAAGTTGTTGTGCTCAAATCTTGTGGATTAAGCAACAACTCGAAGACTTTGGTATCAAACTTAATGACACACCCATAAGATGCGACAATACAAGTGCCATAAATCTAACTAAAAATCCAATTCAACATTCAAGGTCTAAGCATATTGAAATAAGACATCATTTTATAAGAGAACATGTTCAAAACAAAGATATAATTCTTGAATATGTTTGCACTGAAAATCAATTAGCTGATATCTTTACAAAGGCCCTTAGTGAGGATAGATTCTGTGAAATTAGGAGAAATCTAGGAATTCTTGATTCTTATGCCTAAATGTTTCTCCAATTCCAAGAAATCGATGTCAAAATTTCTTTGAGCTCAATTTTCATCATCTCTCTTGGTCCTAAAAGCTCAAGATTATCATTCTCACAACTTGTCATTGAGCAAAATTTCTTCTCCCAAAATTGTGAATTTTTTCGAAATTTATTCATATTTTTTTTGAAATTTTGTGAATCATGAGTCGACCCCCTAGGGTCGACCCTATGGCATACTTGTAATTTTCAGCCAATATCCCACGGGTTCATTTCCTTTTATCTTAAAACCTGTACATGAGCCGACCCCCTATTCTCTTCGTCTTCCTCCCTCCAAGATCCTTCATCCTCATCCTCATTCTCTCCAAAACCAAGGATTTAGCCCTAAAACATTCACCCTTCTCCTCTCCACCTCAAATCACCCCTTGGAAAAGGAGCTTCTCGCATCTTTCTCCCTTGATTGAAGCGGTTGGAGCGTGCCCTAGCTTCCACCGTTCTTCTCTAAATCATCTTTCCTCTCAGCCAAAATCCCTTTCCACTCTCTAGTAACCCTCCTTCTCCTCACCCATTTGATCTTCCGAGTCTCTCTGCCGGCTCTTGTGGTGAAGAATGGCCCCAAAGATGAAACTCCCTCAAAGAAGAAAATCAGTCCGTGAGCTGGAAGAAAGTGTCCGCAGAAAAAGGCAAGCTGCTCAGACCTCCACTGCTTCCATTCCGGCTTCAGTGTCTTCTCCAGGTCCCTCTCAATCTCCCCTTAGCCCTGGCAAAATCCCTCTTTCTGACAGAAAGGTAGAAACCGGCAAGAATGTGGACTTCAGGTTTTTCGAAAAAGAGGGTTTCACCTTTGGATCAAAGATCAAAAATCAAGGTTGGGGTTTTTACTGTTCTCTCAAGGAAGTTACATATGTAGACTTGGTTAGAGAGTTTTATCTAAATCTGCATTATGGCAATGGAACAGTAACTTCTACAGTTAAGGGAGTTGATATCTGCTTAGATCCTATTATTTTGGGAGAGATCCTACATTTGCCTTGTGAGGGATATTCTTACATGGAACTCCCAGTGAAAGAAGAGGGGATCAATGTAATTTTAGAAGGAACCTACTCGGGAAGTTTAAATAAATTGGAAGCCAAGATCTTGTCAATTGAAATGAGAATTTTACATCAATTAGTAACAAAACTTTTCTTCCCGAGGAGTGGTAGGCATGACCTCCTTTCTAGCCGAGATATTTGTATAATGTTTCATGTGATCACCCAAACCCCTTTAAACCTCCCTGCTTTAATGATTGAGGCCATGAGAGAAACACTGAACAGATCCAAGGCACATCTGCCTTTTGGTATGGCCCTCACACTGGTTTTCAGGAGGTTTGGAGTCAGTTTTGAGGGGGAGGCATCTGCTAAGCTTTCTCACGCAGACACCATCAACCAACACACTCTGCACCGCATGGGATTCACTAAAACTGATGGTGGTTGGATCAAGGGTTCTGAGGGGAGAGCTGAGGACAGAGTAGAAGACAGAGCTGAGGAAGAAGGTCCCTCATCTCCTCTCCATGACTTCAGGGCAGCATCTCCAGATATCCAGTTTGTTTCAGATCCAGAGGCCGGCCCTTCAGATTCTGCCAGGAGGTACACACCAGTTCAGCAGCCAGACAGCAGAGCACCTCCTTCAGAGTACAGATTGGTTGATGATCAGATCGAGTAGATTTCTCAGCGTGTGGCTTCCTTGCTTTCTCGTCAGTGGAGCACTTCTGCATTTGCACCGGGATCCACATCATTAGATTCATCTAATCAGACCTTGATCCCCCATATCTCCACTGTATTTCAGTTGATCTCAGATCAGTCTGTTCGGATTCAGCAGCTCGAGGATTGTATTTTGAGACTGACTGGGAGAGTTCTTGACTTGCAGGGGCAAGTCTTAGCTTTGGCCCATCCTCAGCCACAGGAGAGCACTATTGAGGTCACAGACCTTACTGCGGAGGCTGGCAGGCTCAGAGGTGCATTGGAGGGTGGTTATGAGTTATTGAGGAGAGAGATCAGAGGCTCGAGTGAGCATGCATCTACTCAGTTCACTGCTCTGCTTCAGTCTGTTTCAAGAGCACTGAACGTTCTTGATTCCATAAGGCTCACTCTTTCAGTCCAGTCTTTGGCCTCTCAACGTTCTCAGCCTCCAAGTTCATCTCGCCCACCTGCTCGTGCCAGCACCTCCACTCGTGGTAGAGGCAGATGGGGTAGAGGACGTGCTCTTGGCCGTGATCCATCATCTCCCCATCCCATCTCTGATACATCTGATTCTGATCCATAGAGTCATGTGTTCTACTAGATCCTAGGTGTTAGTTATGTTGTTCTTTCTAGGATCTGTCTCTTGGGCCATGTAATGACATTAACTAGTTGACTTTTATATTATGAAATATGTATTGAAACAACTATGGTTTTAATCATCTTTTAATTATATATCTACTCTTTGTAATGGTATCAATCATCTCTTGATTATATATCTTTTCTTTGTTGCTAATTCATATCTATGGTACTCAATGGCATATTTTGTTTTATGATTGCTGTATTCAGGGGGAGTAAACATTGATGATTAGCACAAGAAGTTTGAAGAAACACTAAAGAGAAAATGTATTAAAAAAAAAGAGGGGGAGTTAATAATGTTTGATGATGTCAAAAAGGGGGAAAAATTAAGAAAAATTAGAGAAAAATATCAAAAGCAAGATTATTAAATGACTTCAAAATACAATGAGTGAATTGCTAGGCAAAAGTATCAAAAGAGAGATAAATACAAAACTTAATAATAAAATGAGTGAATTGGGAGAAATTAACAAGATGGCTAACAAAATGAATGAATTGTTAAGCCAAGCAAATGAGCAACCTTTAAATTTACTTCTTAAACATGCTCTGATATGCTTTAAAATTAGACATGCTCTGATACATCTTAAAATTTGACATGCTCTGACATTAATTGAAACACTTAATTGTTAAACCTGCTCTGATACTAAAACTAAATAATCAAATTAGAATGAGCAAATTTTCAAGAAATTTGAAAAGCAAGCAAATGAGCAAATGAGATATTTTCAAACACGCAATTTTCAAATCCTAATATAAATTCTGCTTTGCTCTGATAACAAAATCAAATTTTCTACTTTGATACCTAAATCACATAATCAAATGAGCAAATTTTCAAATCATTAAGCAATGGGCAAGTTACTTATGCTAATGAGCACATGTTTCACATTCCAAAAGAATCAATCTTCTTTTCAAGCAAATGGACTTATTAGT
>NC_025997.2:78099767-78178036 GCF_000442705.2 Elaeis guineensis
TCCATAAATCTCAAATATCATAAATATCTATAACTCTATTTGAGATGTTCTCCATCCTCCATATGTCATCATCGACGTGTTGTAATCGGATGTATCTGGACTCCGCAATAAGATAGAATAATTACATAATGAGTATCTCTTAAACAAAATTTTTTTACAAAAATATAAATAGTAAGATTAGGAATAGAATGCTTACATTGCATCTAAGATGGCCTATGAGTGATGGATCTCCTACAATGTAAGAATACTGCAGTCTTGAGGATCCGGATGCCATCCCACGTAAGCGATAACTACTAATAACTCTAAAACAATAACATACATCCCAAGTGTATTAGAGCATGAGAAATATGATACTAATTTATTTCATGATAAAATAACTCTGCAATCATATATAGAATAATGGATAGAATAATACACAATTCTGAATATAGATTACACAATAGTTCAACTATCAAAAATATATAAAATAATACATAACTCTAAAAATACATAGAGCAATATATCTGTTGCCTTTAATATTTCCACTGCTTGAAGTTGATGTATGTGAAGTAACCTCGGACAGTGACAACGATCATGACCCTGTTCTCTACAAATGTCACAATGATTCTTGCTTCTTATTTGCCTATTATCCATCTCATTTCGTAGCCTTGTTGACTTTGGCCTATATTTCTGCTTAGATCTCAAACTGATGATTAGAATACATGTGAACATATGTGTGGATATCCAATAGTCTTCATATGGTAATGGATAAATTCCTCACTCAAGCATTCATGTATGCTGCAACTGTGTACTATTATCTACGAATCCACTAAAATATACAGCAATTTCATTAGCTCATTCTCATCTGATCAAAATCTCAATTATCAAAATTTATTCTAGTACTGACCTATTATTATCTCCCATTTGAGTGTCGTATCCCATATTTACTGTTACTTCCAGCATAGGAGAAGTCACCATAGACAAAATCACTATAGAAGAAGTCACTATAGGACTTGAATAATTAGACAACTAGGATCAACAGTATTAAAATACTATTCTACAAACATGGCCTCAATACTAATGGTTCGCACCATTGGACTTGCGAAAGGTGAAGAAGGTCCAGGAGTATTGTCCTCTTGGGTTAAAAGCCCACTAAAGTACCCAAACCTCGATCCCATCATTTAAGTAGTATTTTTAATAGAAGGTACATCTTTTTTTTTCAATATATAATTCAATATATCGGCATTCTAAAAATTTTAAAAAAAATATTAGTATTTTTGGATATCTTCATCATCATCAATTGGAATTAAGATATACTTCCTCTGTATTAACTGTCCCGATAAATTAGGAGATCTTTACCTCAATTTGATTTCATATTTTTTCTGACTATAGAAATACCACTGTATAGATGGTCCAATAATTTTTGACATGATAACGATGAAGACAGTCTAACTATCTGGCTTGAAGGCTGATTGTACTGCACGTCATCTTCATCATTTTTCTATTGTGCCATCATAATATAATAGTAGACGAACCCAAGCATTGGTCATTTTCTCAAAAAATTTTGATAATATTTAAATCAAAATATTTAATATTAATAATTTTTTAATAAAATAGCTTACATAATGTTGTTCCCCTAGATTGATTTTGATGATTACAAAGCAGTTAAAGGGGTACTAATATTTCTCACTTGAAAAAGCCTTTTTTGCTCCTCAAGGGCAAAATGGTAATTTTACCAAAACTCTGATTTGATGATATCAAATGATAGAACAAAAGATTTGTGATCCAATGGTAAAATTTTATTAATTTTGGACTTGTATGTTGAAAGATATGCATGATTGAAAATCATGAGTCGACCCATGAGTCGACTCATGGCACATGAGATGACTGGCACGCTGAATTTCTGGCCGGCACAGACTTGGCAAATCCTGTGAGTCGACCCATGAGTCGACCCCCAAGGCATGAGTCGACTCATGAGTCGACCTCTGCGGGTCTTTTTGCCAGTTTTACAGAATGAATCCTGTTCACTTCTGTGACGTTTTTCCACAGAGGTCGACCCATGAGTCGACCCCCAGGCATGAGTCGACTCATGAGTCGACCCCTGTGACGGATTTTTTCGCAACGGCTAGTTTTTAACCCATTTTAAGTGCTTTTAATGCTCATTTAATGCGATCTAACGGCTCTTTTTCAGCCTAGAATGTTTTCTCTATTTCTTAAAGCTATAAAAGGAACAAAAAGGTGAAAAACAAAAAAGAAAGAAAGAGATTTAAAGAGCATTCAAGAGAGCATTGAAGAGCATTCAAAAGAGAGAATTTGAAAAAGGTTTCTCAAGCCAACTTTTCAGCCCTAATCAAGAGCTCATTCAAAGCTTTCAAGAAGCCTTCAATCCAAGCTCACCAACTCCTCAAGTGCTCAATCAAGTCTCCATCCACCTTGAGGAAATCCAAAAAGGGCTTCTTCTTTTAAGTAAAGTGTATTTAAAGTTATATTCGCTCATTGAAGGAGCTTTTTTTGTGCTTAATGTGCTATAAATTGTTATACTCAGTTTGAGTGTTTGGTTTTGTTTTGGAGGGTTCCAAAACAAGGAAGGTTGATCCGAACCTTAAATCGGAGTGTATAGGGTTGGCTTGTACCCGAAAAATAAGTGAACTAGCTTGGGATAGCTAGAGTCGGAGTTTCGACGTTTGTATTCGGGTTGAATACAAGATTAGTGGATTGGAATTCCCAAGTAGGAGCTTGGGAGTGGATGTAGGTGCAAGGTTGGCACCGAACCACTATAAATCCTTTTGTTTGGTGTGTGTCTAATTGCTCTTCTTTATCCTTCATTATTTCTTGCATTTTGCTCTTGCTTTAGCCTTGAATTAATTCTACTCACTCTATCTATTTAGCTTTATCAAATATTTCTCATAAGTCATTAGTTAAGCTTAAAATTTTTAGAAACCCAATTCACCCCCCCTCTTGGGTTGCATAGCTGGGCAACAAGTGGTATCAGAGCCCGGTGCTCTAGCCCTTCTTTGATCTAAACAATCAAAGAGCCAAAGATCTATGGCAACCATGTCGGCACTTCTCTAGCCGAGGGGCAATCCACCAACCGACCTCCACTTTTCAATGGGTCTAATTACACCTATTGGAAAGCTCGGATGAAAATATTCATTCAAGCACTCGACTATGATATGTGGAGTATCATAGTGAACGGTCCTCACACACCCACTAAAATTATAGATGGTGAGGAATCAACCAAACCGAGAAAGAATGGGATGAGGTTGATAAGAAGATGGCCCAATTAAATGCTAAAGCAATGAATGTTCTTTATTGTGCTCTTGATGCTAATGAATTTAATCGCATTTCTACTTGCTCATCTGCTAAAGAAATATGGGATAGGTTAGAAGTAACCCATGAGGGAACCAATCAAGTAAAGGAGTCTAAAATCAACATGCTTGTGCATAAATATGAATTGTTTAAAATGGAGCATGATGAGTCCATAACTGTAATGTTTACTCGCTTTACTGATATCATTAATGGTTTAAAGAGTCTTGGTAAGTCCTATACTAACAGTGAGCTTGTAAGAAAGATTCTCAGGTCCTACCAAGAACTTGGGAAGCTAAAGTGACTGCCATCCAAGAAGCTAAGGACTTGAACATTCTACCCTTGGAAGAGCTTCTTGGATCATTGATGACTCATGAGCTGAGCATGAAGCAACATCAAGAGGAAGAAGTCAAAAAGAAAAGAACCATTGCCCTCAAATCCACAGCTCCACCAGATGAAGAAACTGATGACACTGAGATGAAGAACAGGATGAAGAGATGGCACTCATTACCCGAAGATTCAAGAAATTTTTGAGAAAAAAAAAAGGGGATGAGGAAGAGGCCATTCACAAAAGGGAACAGAGCAAAGAAAAAGAGAAAGACCAACCCCTTATCTGCTACGAATGCAAGAAGCCGGGACACTTCAAATCCGAATGCCCACAATGAAGAAAGGTCCCAAGAAGTACAAGAAGAAGGCCATGATGGCCACTTGGAGTGCGAGTGATGACTCAAGCTCCGATGAGGAAAACTCAACCGAACAAGCCAACCTGTGCCTTATGGCACACGAAAATGAGGTAATTTCTGAAACTCCTAGTGACTTTACATTTGAAGAATTACATGAAGCTTCTATGATTTAGTTGATGAATTAAAGAAACTAGGAATGAAGAACAAAGAACTAAAATTGAAAAATCAATCTTTATTGAAACAAACTGAAAAATTTCAATTGAAAAATCCACCCTGCTTCAAGAAAATCAAAGCTTAAAGATGAAATTGCCAAGCTAAAACCAATAGTAGAAAAGTTCACCTTGAGTTCAAATAAACTCAATATGATTCTTGATAATCAAAAGCCGTGTATGATAAGGCTGGACTTGGCTATAACCCCTTGAAGAAACAAAAATATCTGAAAAATATTTATGTAAACTCTTTAAGTAACAAGTCTTCTAATATTACATGCTTCAAATGTGGTATAGTAGGACATAAATCATACACTTGCTTCTCTAACAAATCTGCAAACTCAACTATCAAGAAAATATGGGTTCCAAAAGGAACCATTATGACTAACCAAAAAGGACCAAGAAAGCTTGGGTACCTAAAACAAAAACTTGACTTTTGCTTGCAGGTGTGTCTAGCATCTCAAGGAGGAAACAGGAAATGGTATCTTGACAGTGGATGCTCGAGACACATGACTGGTGATGAATCACAATTCATCATGCTTGATGCTAAGGATGGAGGGATGGTCACCTTTGGAGATAATGGCAAAGGAAAGATCATTGGTATAGGTAACATTGGTATCACTTCCTCCAAATACATTGAAAATATTTTGTTAGTAGATGGTTTAAAGCACAATTTACTAAGCATTAGTCAATTTTGTGATAAAGGATATAAAGTTATTTTTGAATAGTCTGTGTGCATTGTAACTAGTCCTATTAATGATGGCATTAAATTTATTGGACATAGACATGGTAATGTTTATATGGTAGATTTAAATGATTTAGCCAAAATAAACATGAAATGCCTAGTATCCTTGAATGCTAAAGTTAATGAGACTAGTTGGCTTTGGCATCGCAGACTTGCTCACATTAGCATGCATTCGCTTTCAAAATTAATTAAGAAAGAATTAGTTCTTGGTTTGCCAAAACTAAATTTTGAAAAGGATAGAATTTGTGATGCATGTCAACTAGGTAAACAAACAAGGGTTTCATTTAAATCCAAAAATATTGTTTCAACCTCTAGACCTTTAGAGCTTTTGCATATGGACTTATTTGGACCTACTAGAACCACTAGTCTAGGAGGAAAACGATATGGTTTTGTAATTATAGATGATTACTCTCGTTTTACTTGGATTTTTTTTTTTAGCACACAAAGATGAAACTTTTCATGTTTTCACTAAATTTTACCGAAAAGTCACTAATGAGAAAGGATTTTCAATTCAAAATATTCGAAGCGATCATGGAACTGAATTTGAAAATCAAGACTTTGAAAACTTTTGTGATGAAAAGAGAATTGGCCATAACTTCTCTGCTCCTAGGACACCCAACAAAATGGGGTAGTAGAAAGGAAAAAACAGAACCTTAGAAGAAATAGCCCGTACCATGCTTTGTGAAAGCAACCTTTCAAGATATTTTTGGGCGGAAGCTATCAACACAGCATGTTACATTTTAAATCGTGCTTTGATTAGACAAATTTTAAAGAAAACCCCCTATGAGCTTTGGAAAGAAAGAAAACCTAATATTGCTTATTTTCATATTTTTGGTTGTCGATGTTTTGTGTTAAATAATGGTAAAGAAAGACTTGGAAAATTTGATGCAAAATCGGATGAAGCAATCTTTCTTGGATACTCCTCCACTAGTAAAGCTTTTAGAGTTTTTAACAAAAGAACCTTAGTTGTAGAGGAGTCCATACATGTTGTTTTTGATGAATCTAACGATCTTCCTTCAAGGAAGAATGAGGGTGTTGATGATGCAGATCTTCTAATAGAAGGAATGAAGGAGATCACTCTGAAAGATTCAACAATTCAAGAGGACGAGGAACAAGAAGACAAATAGGATGAGAGAGGTGAAGAACTTCAAGAACAACCTCAAGGTACAAATGACCTACCCAAAGAATGGAGGTATGTTCACAATCACCCTAAGGAGCTAATTATTGGTGATCCTATGCATGGGGTAAAAACTCGTTCTTTCACTTAGAGATATATTTAATCATTATGCTTTTGTATCTCATCTTGAACCAAAAACTATTGAAGAAGCTGAAAATGATCATAATTAGATTAATGCAATGCAAGAAGAACTTAATCAATTTGAAAGAAATAATGTATGGACTTTAGTATCAAGACCTAAAAATTATTCTATAATAGGCACAAAATGGGTCTTTAGGAACAAATTAGATGAATATGGTAATGTAATAAGAAATAAAGCAAGATTGGTTGCTAAAGGCTATAATCAAGAAGAAGGAATTGATTTTGATGAGACCTTTGCACCTGTTGCTAGATTAGAAGCCATTAGACTTCTACTTGCATATGCTTGCTTTATGAAATTTAAATTATTTCAAATGGATGTCAAAAGTGTATTTTTAAATGGATATATTGCTGAAGAAGTCTATGTAGAACAACCTCCAGATTTTGAAAATCATGCTTTTCCCAATCATGTTTTTAAATTAAATAAAGCTCTATATGGATTAAAACAAGCACCTAGGGCTTGGTATGATAGGCTAAGTAAATTCTTACTAAACAATGGTTTTTCAAGAGGTAATGTAGACACAACCCTCTTTATTAAAAGAAATCAAAATGACATGTTAGTTATACAAATTTATGTTGATGATATTATTTTTGGGTCTACTAATGAGTCTCTTTGTCAAGACTTTGCTAAGCTCATGCAGGGGGAGTTCGAGATGAGCATGATGGGAGAACTTACTTTCTTCCTCGGACTCCAAATCAAACAAACAAAAGAAAGAATCTCCATCACCCAAGCAAGTACACCAAGGAACTACTCAAAAGATTTAGAATGGAGAACTCCAAACCAATTGGCACACCCATGAGCCCCTCATGTAAGCTTGACAAGGATGAAGAAGGTAAATGTGTAGACTTAAAATACTATAGAGGTATGATTGGCTCTTTATTATATTTAACTGCAAGTAGGCCTGATATCATGTTTAGTGTTTGTTTGTGTGCTAGATTTCAATCTAATCCTAAAGAGTCTCACTTGAATGCTGTTAAAAGAATCCTTAGATATTTAAATGGTACTCAAACTCTAGGATTATGGTACTCTAAAGACTCACAAATTGATTTATTAGGATATTCAGATGCTGATTTTACTGGATGTAGATTAGATAGAAAAAGTACTAGTGGAACCTGCCAATTTCTTGGAGTTAACCTAATCTCCTGGTTTAGCAAGAAACAAAATTCGGTAGCATTGTCTACGGCTGAGGCCGAATACATTACAGCCGGAAGTTGTTGTGCTCAAATCTTGTGGATTAAGCAACAACTCGAAGACTTTGGTATCAAACTTAATGACACACCCATAAGATGCGACAATACAAGTGCCATAAATCTAACTAAAAATCCAATTCAACATTCAAGGTCTAAGCATATTGAAATAAGACATCATTTTATAAGAGAACATGTTCAAAACAAAGATATAATTCTTGAATATGTTTGCACTGAAAATCAATTAGCTGATATCTTTACAAAGGCCCTTAGTGAGGATAGATTCTGTGAAATTAGGAGAAATCTAGGAATTCTTGATTCTTATGCCTAAATGTTTCTCCAATTCCAAGAAATCGATGTCAAAATTTCTTTGAGCTCAATTTTCATCATCTCTCTTGGTCCTAAAAGCTCAAGATTATCATTCTCACAACTTGTCATTGAGCAAAATTTCTTCTCCCAAAATTGTGAATTTTTTCGAAATTTATTCATATTTTTTTTGAAATTTTGTGAATCATGAGTCGACCCCCTAGGGTCGACCCTATGGCATACTTGTAATTTTCAGCCAATATCCCACGGGTTCATTTCCTTTTATCTTAAAACCTGTACATGAGCCGACCCCCTATTCTCTTCGTCTTCCTCCCTCCAAGATCCTTCATCCTCATCCTCATTCTCTCCAAAACCAAGGATTTAGCCCTAAAACATTCACCCTTCTCCTCTCCACCTCAAATCACCCCTTGGAAAAGGAGCTTCTCGCATCTTTCTCCCTTGATTGAAGCGGTTGGAGCGTGCCCTAGCTTCCACCGTTCTTCTCTAAATCATCTTTCCTCTCAGCCAAAATCCCTTTCCACTCTCTAGTAACCCTCCTTCTCCTCACCCATTTGATCTTCCGAGTCTCTCTGCCGGCTCTTGTGGTGAAGAATGGCCCCAAAGATGAAACTCCCTCAAAGAAGAAAATCAGTCCGTGAGCTGGAAGAAAGTGTCCGCAGAAAAAGGCAAGCTGCTCAGACCTCCACTGCTTCCATTCCGGCTTCAGTGTCTTCTCCAGGTCCCTCTCAATCTCCCCTTAGCCCTGGCAAAATCCCTCTTTCTGACAGAAAGGTAGAAACCGGCAAGAATGTGGACTTCAGGTTTTTCGAAAAAGAGGGTTTCACCTTTGGATCAAAGATCAAAAATCAAGGTTGGGGTTTTTACTGTTCTCTCAAGGAAGTTACATATGTAGACTTGGTTAGAGAGTTTTATCTAAATCTGCATTATGGCAATGGAACAGTAACTTCTACAGTTAAGGGAGTTGATATCTGCTTAGATCCTATTATTTTGGGAGAGATCCTACATTTGCCTTGTGAGGGATATTCTTACATGGAACTCCCAGTGAAAGAAGAGGGGATCAATGTAATTTTAGAAGGAACCTACTCGGGAAGTTTAAATAAATTGGAAGCCAAGATCTTGTCAATTGAAATGAGAATTTTACATCAATTAGTAACAAAACTTTTCTTCCCGAGGAGTGGTAGGCATGACCTCCTTTCTAGCCGAGATATTTGTATAATGTTTCATGTGATCACCCAAACCCCTTTAAACCTCCCTGCTTTAATGATTGAGGCCATGAGAGAAACACTGAACAGATCCAAGGCACATCTGCCTTTTGGTATGGCCCTCACACTGGTTTTCAGGAGGTTTGGAGTCAGTTTTGAGGGGGAGGCATCTGCTAAGCTTTCTCACGCAGACACCATCAACCAACACACTCTGCACCGCATGGGATTCACTAAAACTGATGGTGGTTGGATCAAGGGTTCTGAGGGGAGAGCTGAGGACAGAGTAGAAGACAGAGCTGAGGAAGAAGGTCCCTCATCTCCTCTCCATGACTTCAGGGCAGCATCTCCAGATATCCAGTTTGTTTCAGATCCAGAGGCCGGCCCTTCAGATTCTGCCAGGAGGTACACACCAGTTCAGCAGCCAGACAGCAGAGCACCTCCTTCAGAGTACAGATTGGTTGATGATCAGATCGAGTAGATTTCTCAGCGTGTGGCTTCCTTGCTTTCTCGTCAGTGGAGCACTTCTGCATTTGCACCGGGATCCACATCATTAGATTCATCTAATCAGACCTTGATCCCCCATATCTCCACTATTTCAGTTGATCTCAGATCAGTCTGTTCGGATTCAGCAGCTCGAGGATTGTATTTTGAGACTGACTGGGAGAGTTCTTGACTTGCAGGGGCAAGTCTTAGCTTTGGCCCATCCTCAGCCACAGGAGAGCACTATTGAGGTCACAGACCTTACTGCGGAGGCTGGCAGGCTCAGAGGTGCATTGGAGGGTGGTTATGAGTTATTGAGGAGAGAGATCAGAGGCTCGAGTGAGCATGCATCTACTCAGTTCACTGCTCTGCTTCAGTCTGTTTCAAGAGCACTGAACGTTCTTGATTCCATAAGGCTCACTCTTTCAGTCCAGTCTTTGGCCTCTCAACGTTCTCAGCCTCCAAGTTCATCTCGCCCACCTGCTCGTGCCAGCACCTCCACTCGTGGTAGAGGCAGATGGGGTAGAGGACGTGCTCTTGGCCGTGATCCATCATCTCCCCATCCCATCTCTGATACATCTGATTCTGATCCATAGAGTCATGTGTTCTACTAGATCCTAGGTGTTAGTTATGTTGTTCTTTCTAGGATCTGTCTCTTGGGCCATGTAATGACATTAACTAGTTGACTTTTATATTATGAAATATGTATTGAAACAACTATGGTTTTAATCATCTTTTAATTATATATCTACTCTTTGTAATGGTATCAATCATCTCTTGATTATATATCTTTTCTTTGTTGCTAATTCATATCTATGGTACTCAATGGCATATTTTGTTTTATGATTGCTGTATTCAGGGGGAGTAAACATTGATGATTAGCACAAGAAGTTTGAAGAAACACTAAAGAGAAAATGTATTAAAAAAAAAGAGGGGGAGTTAATAATGTTTGATGATGTCAAAAAGGGGGAAAAATTAAAGAAAAATTAGAGAAAAATATCAAAAGCAAGATTATTAAATGACTTCAAAATACAATGAGTGAATTGCTAGGCAAAAGTATCAAAAGAGAGATAAATACAAAACTTAATAATAAAATGAGTGAATTGGGAGAAATTAACAAGATGGCTAACAAAATGAATGAATTGTTAAGCCAAGCAAATGAGCAACCTTTAAATTTACTTCTTAAACATGCTCTGATATGCTTTAAAATTAGACATGCTCTGATACATCTTAAAATTTGACATGCTCTGACATTAATTGAAACACTTAATTGTTAAACCTGCTCTGATACTAAAACTAAATAATCAAATTAGAATGAGCAAATTTTCAAGAAATTTGAAAAGCAAGCAAATGAGCAAATGAGATATTTTCAAACACGCAATTTTCAAATCCTAATATAAATTCTGCTTTGCTCTGATAACAAAATCAAATTTTCTACTTTGATACCTAAATCACATAATCAAATGAGCAAATTTTCAAATCATTAAGCAATGGGCAAGTTACTTATGCTAATGAGCACATGTTTCACATTCCAAAAGAATCAATCTTCTTTTCAAGCAAATGGACTTATTAGTTGGTAGTAAATTTTCTTTTTATCTTCAAAACTACCTACAATGCATTTCATTCCTTTGAAATTCATGCTCATTGATTCATAAATACTTTTGTTCAAATATTTTGTCATCATCAAAAAGGGAGAGAATGTTGCTCCCTAGATTGATTTTGATGATTACAAAGCAGTTAAAGGGGTACTAATATTTCTCACTTGAAAAAGCCTTTTTGCTCCTCAAGGGCAAAATGATAATTTTACCAAAACTCTAATTTGATGGTACCAAATGATAGAACAAAAGATTTGTGATCCAATGGTGAAAATTTTATTAATTTTGGACTTGTATGTTGAAAGATATGCATGATTGAAAATCATGAGTCGACCCATGAGTCGACTCATGGCACATGAGATGACTGGCACGCTGAATTTCCTGGCCGGCACAGACTTGGCAAAGCCTGTGAGTCGACCCATGAGTCGACCCCCAAGGCATGAGTTGACTCATGAGTCGACCTCTGCGGGTCTTTTTGCCAGTTTTACAGAACAATGAATCCTGTTCACTTCTGTGATGTTTTTCCACAGAGGTCGGCCCATGAGTCGACCCCCAGGCATGAGTCGACTCATGAGTCGACCCCTGTGATGGAATTTCTCTGTAACGACTAGTTTTTAACCCGTTTTAAGTGCTTTTAATACTCATTTAATACGGTCTAACGGCTCTTTTTCAGCCTAGAATATTTTTCTCTATTTCTTAAAGCTATAAAAGGAACAAAAAGGTGAAAAACAGAAAAGAAATTGGAAAGAGATTTGAAGAGCATTCAAGAGCATTCAAAAGAGAGAATTTGAAAAAGGGTTTCTCAAGCCAACATTTCAGCCCTAATCAAGAGATCATTCAAAGCTTTCAAGAAGCCTTCAATCCAAGCTCACCAACTCCTCAAGTGCACAATCAAGTCTCCATCCACCTTGAGAAAATCCAAAAAGGGTCTTCTTTTCTTAAGTAAAGTGTATTTAAAGTTATATTCGCTCATTGAAGGAACTTTCTTTGTGCTTAATTGTATTATAAATTGTTATACTCAGTTTGAGTGATTGGTTTTGTTTTGGAGGGGTTCCAAAACAAGGGAAGGTTGATCCGAACCTTGAATCGGAGTGTATAGGGTTGGCTTGTACCCGAAAAACTAGTGATCTAGCTTGGGATAGCTAGAGTCAGAGTTTTCGACATTTGTATTCGGGTTGAATACAAGATTAGTGGATTGAAATTCCCAAGTAGGAGCTTGGAGAGTGGATGTAGGTGCAAGGTTGGCACCGAACCACTATAAATCCTTTTGTTTGGTGTGTGTCTAATTGCTCTTCTTTATCTCTTCATTATTCTCTTGCATTCTTGCTTTTGCTATTAGCATTGAATTAATTCTACTCACTCTATCTATTTAGCTTTGTCAAATATTTCTCATAAATCATAAGTTAAGCTTAAAATTGTTAGAAACCCAATTCACCCCCCCTCTTGGGTTGCATAGCTGGGCAACAGAGTCTATAGCTCAATTAATTTATTAATTTGATCAAATTTAATTAAAATTATAAGAGCCTAATAAGATTAGTTTGATTATATTTTATTTGGATCTAATTAGATTGGGTTTGAAAGAAATCTAATTGGTTAAACCCTAGAGTCCCAGATGAATGGGACTCTTTCCCTTGCGCCAACCAAAAGGTCTCACACTTTTTCTCACCTCATAAAATTAATTTGTGTGTGAGAAAATTAGAAGCTAATCCTTTTTTTGTCACCCATTAAGGATATGATTTGGTTGGTTTTTAATTGAATTCAAAATGGTTTGAATTTCAACCTAAAACCCTATCCCTATCCTTCCACACGTTGGCTTCTTTTAAAGGTGCCCATTATGTGCGAGAAAAAGAAGTATTTCTGATTATTTTCTATGTTCAAATTTATCTGATAAGTCCCTCTTTATGTCAGATAAGGGTGAGAAAAAGTTGAAGTCAAATTAAAATTCAAAATGGTTTGAATTGCAACAAACTCCAGCTCTTATCCTATCTAATCTAGTTTGTGCAACAATCATAAAAAGGCCATAATTTTGTGTGTGAATAAGAGAGAACTTTTCACCTTGAGATACCAAAAGGAAAGAGGGGCCAAAAACTTTCTTTGGGGTATGAGGTTTCGATAGGCTTCTATCTTTCTTAGCATGAATAAAGGAAGAGATTGATCTCCTCTCGGATGAGAGACCTAGAACTATTCTAGAATTTTTGGATGAGAAAAAAACTAAAGATAAGAGAGTCTTTATCAGATTTTTCTCCATCATATAGCATCTTCTCTTGATCTATCTTCAACATTAGAAAGGTTTGAGATGATCGAAGGAAGAGATCAAATCAGATCTGCTATCAGAAGCCGACTGTGCGAGCCAGCACTCTTACAGAGGGTTAATCGATCTGAGGGCTTCGTGTGGACCATCCATAGAGGTCGGATACTTGTGCGATTGTGAGCGATCAGAAAGGACTTTTAGATCTATGTTCTCAATTGTAGAGTTTAACTATCCATGCTCAGGTATTGGGTTTGAAATCCTAGAAGTGGTAGATTAGATCTATTACTAAATACTATTTTTTGGTTCACATGCTTGTCATTTTAGAATCAGATTTTTATGCATATAAATTTATATCATAGATCAGGTTATAAAAGTTTTAAAATCATATCTTATGCATGAATTTATAGATTAAATAGTTTAATCTAATATTCTTTCGTTAAAAATTTTTGAAGTGCATGTATGAAACCCTTGCGTAACCTTTCAATGGTACCAGAGCAGGTTTTCTTATAACATGAATGTATTTTTGCATATAATTTGATTTTAATTATTTAAATTAGATCTAAATAATTAATTTAGCATATGAGTAGTATAGTAATATGATTGGACAAATCCTCATAGCCGTCTGATCATATGAGAAATCAAGATTTCGCAACTCTATTTATCCATTTGATGGGATCTTCTATGGCGTATAGGGGTACTGCACGATCTTTTTTATGATGATTGTTGGTGCAAAAATCCATCTTCGTCGGAGAAGCTGGAGTCGAGGGAGTCGCGGTCGCTGTCGGGACCTACAAAGGAAGTCTAAATCGGAGGTCGGGTTGCTCCGGCAAGACCCTCCGACGCTCAAGTCAGTTCTCTATCTCAACAAGGATGGAGCACTCGAACGGAAATTTTAGCAGAGTTTCTAGGTAGAAATGAGAGCTTAGAGAATAACGTATCTGGGGTCTCCCTTTTATAGGTGGAGGGGGCAACGGATTGATGGCGACGTTTGTAACTGCCTGTCAGTGCACCGTTCGGGGCCAGGAGGGGTCTGTTACGAGGAGTAGTGGAGTGGGACCGTGGCCATTACTATGGCCTGCCACGTGGAGCCTGTTGTAGGTAGTGGAGCGGCGTCCGTTGTCGCCACTTGCCAGAGGGTGGAGAGACTGCGTGGCATCCATCACGGGAAGTGGAGCAGAGTTGTGGCGGTTACTGCAGCCTGTCAGGGAGTGATGGAGCCACATGAAATCCATCGCAGGGAGCGGAGCAGAGTCGTGGCCGTCACTGCGGCCTGCCAAGGGGCCCAGGCCTGTCGTACGAAGTTCGGTTGGGGTTTGATCTCCGTAGGAGCCCGAACGGGAATCATTTGCCGAAGAGTCTCGGTCAAGGCCACTCGTGGTAGAGACATGAAGTAGTTTGTCTGCAGCGGTGACTCGGAGTGGGTCGCTTGCGACAGGAGCTTGAAGTCCGACTCCTGTAGGAGTCTGGATGAGGTCTACCTGTGATTGAAGTCGTGGGCAGAGCCCGGCTTCCATAGGAGTTCGGGCGAAGTCAGCCTTCAGCCGGAGTCGGGGATGAGGTCCGGCTCTCGTAGGAGTCCGGGCTGAGTCTACCTGCAATTGGAGTTACGGGTGAAGTCCGGCTCCCTTAGGAGTTCGGACGAAGTCTACCTGCAATTGGAGTCGCAGGCGGAGTCCAGCTCGCGTAGGAGTCCGGACGAAGTCTGCCTGCAGCTGGAGATGGGGACGAAGTCTGGCTCCTATAGGAGTCCGGGCGGAGTCTTCTTGCAGCCGGAGTTGGAGATGAGATCTGGCTCCCATAGGAGCTCGGGTGAAGTCTACCTGCAATTAAAGTCAGGGGCGAAGTCCGGCTCCCTTAGGAGTCCGGACGAAGCTTACCAGCAGTTGAGGTCGAGGACGGTGTCTGGCTCCCGTAGGAGTTCGGGCGAAGCCTTCCAGCAGTTGAGGTTTGGGATGAAGTCCGGCTCCCGTAGGAGTCCGGGCAGAGTCTTCCTGCAACCAGAGTTGGGGACGAGGTTCGGCTCCCGTAGGAGTCCGGGCGAAGTCTACCTGCAATTAAAGTCAGGGACAAAGTCTGGCTCCCTTAGGAGTCTGGACGAAGCTTACCAGCAGTCGAGGTTGAGGACGGTGCCCGGCTCCCGTAGGAGTCCGGGCGAAGCCTTCCAGCAGTTGAGGTTAGGGGACGAAGTCCGGCTCCCGTAGGAGTCCGGGCAGAGTCTTCCTGCAACCAGAGTTGGGGACGAGGTCTGACTCCCGTAGGAGTCTGGGCAAAGTCTTCCTGCAACCAGAGTTGGGGATGAGGTCCGGCTCCCGTAGGAGTCCGGGCGAAGTCTTCCTGCAACCAGAGTTGGGGATGAGGTCCGGCTCCCATAGGAGTCCGGGTGAAGTCTTCCTGCAACCAGAGTTGGGGACGAGGTCCGGCTCCCGTAGGAGTCCGGGCGAAGTCTGGTAGTTGTAGGAATCTGCCGTTGGTGAAGTTCAGCCGTTGACGAAGTCCGGGGTAGTTTGGATTGGAGTCGAACCTGGCTGGAAGAAGTTTAGAAGGGATTCGGGGAACAGCTGATAGTCGTACATGGTCAACTGGCGGCGGAGCTCAGTGAGCACTTGGGGCGGCTTAATAGATGACTGGGGGAACTCATGTTGAAGGAGTTCGGGTGGTGCAGTGGGAGTTCGTCCGTCGGGAGAATTTTGTCAGCACTGTGGAAATCCGGCTGTTGGAGAGGTCCGGAGAGATACCATCCGCAGTCGAAAGCCGGAGGAGTCTTGGGAGGGTCAATCCTGTTAAGAACTTCGACTGAGGGTATTTTATACCTAACACCAGTCCCCCTACTTCCGAGTTTGAATTTCGAATGAAGGAAGTACAGAGAGATTTTCACAGCCAAAGTTGCTCCCTTGATGTCCGCACGCAATCGTCCTCAGATATTTTGGCATTCAATGCGCGTGTGCTGGAGTCTTTTCAAATCGAGGCGATCCGAAGAGGCTCTTTTGGAACCTGCAGCAGAACGGTGCTCAAGGTGTGGCGCAATAAAGGCTTTGTCGGCCGTCTGCCACTTTTTAACCGCCCGCTGTGGTGAGTGGGACACGCGGCAAAAAGAGATCGATCAGAGGGGATTCGCAATCATCATTATGCCGGATCATGGGGTCTATTTAAACCCGCACTCCTCCCCCAAGAGTCCCGCTCTATCTGACAGTCTCGTTCTGGCATCCTTTTTCTCCCTGAGAACTCCGATTTTTCTTAGCGCCCTTTCCAACCTTAGGTGTTCCTCGAGCCATCCCCATTTCTGCACCTTCGCACCTCTCCGAATCGCTTAGGTTAGTCTCGGAACTCATTCCTCTTTTTGTTCTTCCTTTTGCCGTTCGATCTTTCTTCCTCTTGCTCTGCACATCAGTCCCCCGAGACCTTGTCTGCGATTTTTCTCAATTTTTAGGGATTTCACCTCTGTAAGTGGTCTCCGTGTGATTCTAGATGTCTTCCAGGGCTTCTTCTTCTAGCGGCTCTAGGAGTTCGTCTGTCTCGGTCTACCAAAGTCCTCAGGCGGTAGATGAATCGGTAGCTAGAGCTGAACCTCATCCAATTTTTGCACCGGATGCCATTTCTTGTTCTCTGACTCCGGATGAACTCCAACTGATAAGAGTTCAGTATGGAGTTCCTCCGGAGTACGAACTGGAACTTCCTGGCCTATCCGACCGGGCTAGTGCCCCTCCCCCTGGCTGCTTCTGCCTGTACCAGGAGGCCTTCCGTGCCGGACTTCGGCTTCCTCTTCTGCCTTTTGTCATTGCTCTTTTTCAATTTTTGGACATTTCTTTGGCTTCGGTTGCACCGAACTCCTTTAGGTTTTTTATAGGGTTCCTCTCTCTTTGTCATATAGTCAAAGTCTGGCCCACCCTTTCCTTATTTAGATACTTCTACACCTTCAAGCGTCATCCCACGGCAAAGGACTAGTGGTACTTCTCCCCACAGTTCGATAGAAAGAGGTTGCTGAAAGGTGCCCCCTCTTCTATCCATAACTAAAAGGGAAAGTTTCTTTATGTTCGATGCCCGACCTTGAGGCTAGGGTTGCCCCCTTGGGGCTCCCCGAGGGACTCCATCCATCGGGCGCCCAGTCTGGGGGGGGACGATCTTCAAGCCTCCCAGAAACTCCTCAAATATCCAACTCTTTCTCTTCCCAACCTCCTGAAGGAGCAGTTTCTGTTCAACATCGGCTTGAGCCCCCTGGATCCCGTCAGTATTTCATCTCTCCTTTTCTTTTCTTCTTTTCCTTTCCTTTTCTCTCTCCCTCCTACTTCTCTTCTTTTCTCCTTTTTCACCCCCTCTTTCTCTTTTTCTTCTTTTTCTCTCTTCTTTTTTTTTTTTTTTTTTAGGCATGGATGCCGAAGAAGCACAGATGCTTGCCAGGGGCCTGAAGGCTCTCAAAAGAAAGGGCGCCGCAACCTCCGGGCTGGCGAAGAAGACCAGAGTGGAGGAGATAAGTTCGGTCACGCCCGCCCAAGCGATCTCAGCCGCCAACATCCTTGCAGACACTGAGCTTCCAGCCGCCCAAGCTTCCTCGAGGGGTTTGAGTTCTCCTACCGAGGTCCCCGCTTCGGAGTCCCATCCTGAGGAGGTGCCAGGGGGTGAGAGGAGGAAGAGGAGAAAGACCTTGGCCCGCAGGGTCGGCAGTCATCAGGCTGCCATCGAAGAATCCCACGGCTCTGAAGAAGAGCAGGGGGATGATCCCTTTAGTGACAGGGACCTAATAAAAAAGCTGGTTGACAGGTGCTCACTGCCCGAAGTCGTCCAGAGGATCGTCCGCGTCGATCCTGCACCACGAGTCTGGGACTCGCTGGGGCCCTTCCTCGAGGTAAGCAGATTCATCTTCCTTCCTTCCTTTCGCTTCTTCATTTAATTAACTTCTCAGCTTCCATTCTGACCCTCCGATCATCCTTGCAGCTCGGACACCAACTCCTCACCAACATCGAGACGACAAACAAGGCGGTGGAAGGTCAGCAGGCCGAGGCTGCCCGCCTTAAGGAAATGGCCCTCGAGGCGGTCGGCCTCCGAGAAGTGCTTGAGAGAGAGAGACAGAACTCGACGGAACAAAAGGCCACCTTGGAGGAGATGGTGAGGAGGGCGGAGGCCGAGGTTGCCAACATGGCGGAGCAGATCCCGACCCTGGTCTCGGAGGCCAGGGGTCAAGCAGTGGAGGAGTTCAAGGCTTCCACTGAAATGAAGAAGTTGAAGGTTGAGTTCGGCCAAGCCGCATTCAATAGGGGGTTCGAGCTCTGCCAGGAGAAGATGGTCGGGAAATTCCCCGAGCTCGACCTCAGCTTCTTGGATGAGGCATCCGAGGATGAAGCCGGACCCTCCACCACCGTCGCAGCCACCGCGGACCACCTCCCAGAGGTGTCGAGTCTCCCTGTTGATCCAGAGGGCCGAGACCTCTAACCTTGTATTCTCTTTTTATTGCAATTTTTCTTCTTTCTTTTGTCTTCAAGAAACGTTCAGTCAATAAAATTGGTCTCCTCCTTATGGGGGACTTTTCTTTTCTTCTTTTTCTTTCTTTCTTTCTTCTTCTTTGTAATGAGCTGCGTCTTAATGCGTTGACCTCCCGATGGTAGTGCCCTGCCGAGGTGCTTCCCTTGCCCCAAGGGATTCCGCTAAAGTCCACGATCCAGCACCTAAAGAAGGAAGTTCTTCATTTGACGAAAAGGTCGAAGAAGATGGAAGGCGAGCTCCATAGGTTGAGGGAGGGTCACTCCGAAGCCACTGCGGAGGCCACCCGCTTCCGAAACCTCCATGTGAAGGGGATCATAGAGTACAGTCAGAGAAAGGTGAACTTCGAGAGGGAGCTCGAGGAACACAAAAAGTACGCCAGCGATCGAATTTGGGCTCAAGCTGCCAAGATCGGTTCCCTCCGAGCGGAGCTGTCGGTCGCTCAGGAGAGGATTAGCCAGTTGGAAGGAAGCTCATCCTGGCCTTTGACTCGGGCTGACAGCGATCGAGAATGGTCGAAGAAGGTCTCCACCCTCCAGCAATAGCTCCAGGATGTCGAGGTGAGCTATGATGCATACCGGGCTGGCTGGCAAAAGCAGGTGGACGAATACAGAGGGAGGCTCAGGATGGCGACCGACGAAGTTGCCCGCCTTCAAGGGCAGCTAGCTGGAGGGGCTCAGCTTGCTTCCGCTTGGGATTCCAGCGAACTCCAGTCCCTAAGAAGAACCGCAGAAGAGCTATCTGTCACCCTTGGGGAGAGGACGGCCAAGCTGCAGCAATTGAAGATTCAGCTGGCATGCAAGCAGCAGGCCGTCAAGGATGCAGAGGTGGAATCCGAGGTCTTGAGAAAAAGGCATCGAGAGGCAGAGAACGAAAGCCAGCGATTTCACTGTAGATACATGGAGATATTAATTAGAGAGAGGAAACTGGAGGCAGAAGTCGAAAGTTTAAGGCGCTTCCTGGCGAGGGTCGAAGCCGAAAGTTCGAGGTCGGAGGAAGCCGGGCCCTCTTAGGGCTCTTTTTGCCTTCCATCTTCCCATGCATATATTTTTTTCTTTTGTTGTTTTGTCTTGTTCTTGTTGTTTTGCTTTTCTTCCTTTAGCCTGTTGGGCTTTGTAGTGTATATTTTGTGAATGAAATGAAAAGGAGATTTTGTGTTACCTCATCCATGCATTGCATTAAATTGTCGTCCGCCGAACTTCTTTTGTCTCTTGACTTGTTCGACGTCGACATGGTTTGAAGATTTCCAGCCACTATCGTGTTGTTTTACTTTTCTTGTCGCCTTTCTTTCTCTTCCCCCCTTGTTCAATCTTGTATTAGGCCATCGTTCACCGAACTTCTTTTGTCTTTCGACTTGTTCGGCATCGGTGTCGCTCGAAGATGCCCAGTCGTCGCCACGTTGATTTGCTCTTCTTGTCGTCCATGGCCGTGGGCTCGAGCTCATGGTCTGGACTTCACATTACCTTGAAGGAGTCATTATTTTCTTGACCCATGTCGAGATCCTTCTTAGAGACCGAAGATGTTCGGTAGGAGCTCCCGTCTTTGTTGAGACGAAGTTCCCTATGTTTTTGGTGTAGTTTATTTTTCATCTGTTGCCGATGTAGTTCATCGCTTTTCTTTTTAATTTTTCTCCTCTTTTATGAGTGAGGGTCTTCCCCTTGCTTTTCACGGGGTCGCGTAGAGGTGTAGAGGTGCCGTTGAGGGGACTTTTCTCTTTATCTGATCATGTTGGGCGATCGGGTTTTTATCATCGTCAGGATGAGGTTCTCCTTCTGTTCTTGACGTAGTCAATCTCAGTTCAGGTTAGGACGAGGTTCTCCTCCTGTTCCCAACGGGGCTATGGGGGCACATAAAGGTCGTTGCAAGGGCTTCTCCCCCCATCCGATCTAAAAGAATCGGGTCTTCGACTTTGCTCATGTCAGGACGAGGTTCTCCTCCTGTTCCTGACATGGCTGTGGAGGCACATTAGGGTGTTGTAGGACCTCTCCCCCCATCCGGTCTAAAAGAATCGGGCCTTTGACTTTGCTCATGTTAGGGCGAGGTTCTCCTTCTGTCCCTAATATGGCTATGGGGGCGCATAAGGGCATTGTAGGGCCTCTCCCCCCATCCGGTGTAAAAGAACTGGGCCTTTGACTTTGCTCATGTTAGGGCGAGGTTCTCCTCCTATCCCTAACATGGCTGTGGGGGCGCATAAGGGCCGTTATATGGGCCTCTCCCCCCATCCGATCTTAAAATAATCGGACTTTCATTTTGCTCATGTTAGGATGAGGTTCTCCTCCTATTCCTAACATGACCTTGTTTTGATTGTTTGAAGGGGTTATCCCCAGTCGTAACAAGTCCATGCCAAAAGGGAAAGATATGCAAAGTTGAAAGGAATTTTGATCCAAAGCAAAGTCGTTAGTAGTATATTTATAGATTTTTCGAGTCCCATGGTCGTGAAAGGTCTGCTCCTCCTTGAGGTCCTCCAGTGATGGAGTTGATGATCTCGATTGGAGGCCGATCTCCGGGCTGCTCTTCCCTCCTCGATGATTCAAGTTGCGGCAGGGCCCTTGGCCGATCCTCTCTGCCTTCAGGTCGGTGTCGAATGAACCTGTCGAGCCAACCTCATCTGATGAGCTCCTCGATCTCGTCCCGGAGCTGAATGCACTCCTCTGTATCGTGGCCATGGTCACGATGGTAGAGGCAGAACTTGTTAGGATTGCGCTTCCCAGGGTGTGTGCGCATCCTTTCCGACCTTGGCAGCTCCTCCCTGACCTCCATCAGCACTTGGGTTTTCGAGGCATTGAGGGGGGCATAGTTGCAGAACCTTCCTGGGGGAGAACCTCACCGAGCTCGACGATCTGGGCTTCCCTACCTGCATACTCGGGGAGGAGTATGGACACGCTTGTGCCCGAGAAAAGTTTGAGAACGTGGTCGAGCTTCTCTCGGCCCTTTTTCGACTGCGGGCTTACTCGAGTCTCCCGCCTGCCGCTCTCTCGCGGTCTCCTCATCCTTTATTTTAAAGGCTTCTTTCGCTCGGGCGTACCCTTCGGCCCGAGCCAATAGGTCAGAAAAATCTCTGGGGTACTTCTTCTCCAGGGAGAACAAAAGGTTGTTCTTCTGAAGGCCACCCTTAAGAGCAGCCATCGCTACCGACTGGTCCAAGTTTCGGACCTCTAGCGCGGCGACATTGAAACGATTGATGTAGGCCCGAATGGACTCCCCCTCCCTCTGCTTGATGTTGATGAGGTACTCCGAACCCTTCCGAGGGTGCCGGCTGCTGATAAAATAGGCCACAAATTGGTGGCTCATCTGATCGAAGAAAAAGATGGTACCCAGCTTCAGCATCGAGTACCAGTTCCTCACCGCTCCCTTCAAGGTGGATGGGAAGGCTCAGCATAGAATGGCATCGGGTGCGCCATGAAGCAGCATCATCGTTCGGAAGGCCTCCAGGTGGTCAACCGGGTCCGAAGTCCCATCGTAGCTTTCAAACTGGGGGAGCTTGAAGTTCGACGGGATTGGCTCCTGCATGATCATTTGAGAAAAGGGAGGGTCAGTACAAATATCCTCACCATAAGCAGGGGGAGCGTGGCGGAGTTATTCGATCCGCCGGTTCATCTCCTTGAGTCTCCGATCCAGGAAATCCTCTCGACTACAGGTCTCGAGGGTTCTCTAGCAGAATGGGGGTAGAGATCTCCCAGGGGTGGAATCATGATCCGACTGAGGGCTCTCCACCCTCAGATTCATCTTTCTTGGAAAGACAGGGCGACTGGCCCAAGTGGCCCGTCCCGCCGTCGGATTTTGGAGTTTCGGCGACATTCTCTCCGGTCGCACTGACGCCTGCGGCTGTTGCTGCTGTTGTATGGCCTGCACCGCTTCAGTGAGGCCCTTGACCTGCTGGGCCAGCAAGTCGATCTGTTCCACGCCAACCACCGTAGCCGGGGGAGGGGGAAGAGGCTGGGAAACTGGAGGTGAGGTCGGAGCCTGAGATCTGGCCACGGAGGCCGTGGATCGTCGCGTGGATGCTCTGCGGGGAGGCATCGGGCGAGGATCGAGTGGAGGAAGGAGGAGAGGACGTCGAAGAAGATGATCGGAGGCGGTCCCATTGAGCACTCCTTTAAGAACAAGGGTTTTGCGAAGATACAGCCCTCCCTCTAGCGCCAATCCTGTTGGTGCAAAAATTTGCCTATGTCGGAGAAGCTGGAGTCAAGGGAGTCGCGGTCGCCGCCAGGACCTGCAAAAGAAGTCTAAACCGGAGGTGGGGTTGCTCCGGCAAGATCCTCCGATGCTCAAGTCAGTTCTCTGCCTCAACAAGGATGGAGGACTCGAACCAAAATTTTAGCAGAGTTTCTAGGAAGAAATGAGAGCTTAGAGAATAACGTATCTGGGGTCCCCCTTTTATAGGCGGAGGGGGCAACGGATTGATGGCGATGTTTGTAACCGCCTGTCAGTGCATCGTTCGGGGCTAGGAGGGGTCTGTTACGAGGAGTAGTGGAGCGGGACCGTGGCCATTACTATGGCCTGCCACGTGGAGCCTGTTGTAGGTAGTGGAGCGGCGTCCGTTGTCGCCACTTGCCAGAGGGTGGAGAGACTGTGTGGCATCCATCGTGGGAAGTGGAGCAGAGTCGTGGCGGTTACTGCAGCCTGTCAGGGAGTGATGGAGCCATGCGGAATCCATCGCAGGGAGTAGAGCAGAGTCGTGGCCGTCACTGCGGCCTGTCAAGGGGCCCAAGCCTGTCGGCCGAAGTTCGGTTGGGGTCCGGTCTCCATAAGAGCCCGGACGGGAATCATTTGCCAAGGAGTCTCGGTCAAGGCCACTCGTGGTAGAGACTTGAAGTAGTTTGTTTGCAGCGGTGACTCGGAGTGGGTCGCTTGCGACAGGAGCTCGAAGTCCGGCTCCTGTAGGAGTCTGGACGAGGTCTACCTGTGATTGAAGTCGTGGGCGGAGTCTGGCTTCCGTAGGAGTCCGGGCGAAGTCAGCCTTCAGCCAGAGTCGGGGACGAGGTCCGGCTCCCGTAGGAGTCCGGGCTGAGTCTACCTGTAATTGGAGTTAGGGGCGAAGTCCGGCTCCCTTAGGAGTCTGGATGAAGTCTACCTACAATTGGAGTCGCGGGCGGAGTCTGGCTCCCGTAGGAGTCCGGACGAAGTCTGCCTGCAGCCGGAGCTGGGGATGAAGTCTGGCTCCTGTAGGAGTCTGGGCGGAGTCTTCCTGTAGCCGGAGTTGGAGATGAGATCTGGCTCCCGTAGGAGCTCGGGTGAAGTCTACCTGCAATTAAAGTCAAGGGCAAAGTCTGGCTCCCTCAGGAGTCCGGACGAAGCTTACCAGCAGTCGAGGTCGAGGATGGTGCCCGGCTCCTGTAGGAGTCTGGGCGAAGCCTTCTAGTAGTTGAGGTTTGGGATGAAGTCCGGCTCCCGTAGGAGTCTGGGCAGAGTCTTCCTACAACCAGAGTTGGGGACGAGGTCCGGCTCCCGTAGGAGTCCGGGCGAAGTCTACCTGCAATTAAAGTCAGGGGCGAAGTCTGGCTCCCTTAGGAGTCTGGACGAAGCTTACCAGCAGTAGAGGTCGAGGACGGTGCCCGGCTCCCGTAGGAGTCCGGGCGAAGCCTTCCAGCAGTTGAGGTTGGGGGACGAAGTCTGGCTCCAGTAGGAGTCCGGGCAGAGTCTTCCTGCAACCAGAGTTGGGGATGAGGTCCAGCTCCCGTAGGAGTCCGGGTAGAGTCTTCCTGCAACCAAAGTTGGGGATGAGGTCCAAATCCCGTAGGAGTCCGGGCGAAGTCTTCCTGCAACCAGAGTTGGGGACGAGGTCTGGCTCCCGTAGTAGTCCGGGCGAAGTCTTCCTACAACCAGAGTTGGGGATGAGGTCCGGCTCCCGTAGGAGTCCGAGCGAAGTCTAGTAGTTGTAGGAATCTGCCGTTGGTGAAGTTCAGCCGTTGACGAAGTCCGGGGTAGTTCAGATTGGAGTCGAACCTGGCTGGAAGAAGTCTGGAAGGGATTCGGGGAACAGCTGATAGTCGTAGAAGGTCGGCTGGCGGTGGAGCTCAGTGAGCACTTGGGGTGGCTTAATAGATGACTGGGGGAACTCATGTTGAAGGAGTTCAAGTGGTGCAGTGGGAGTTCGTCCGTCAGGGAAATTCAGTCAGCACTGTGGAAATTTGGCTGTTGGAGAGGTCCAGAGAGATACCATCCGCAGTCGAAAGCCGGAGGAGTCTTGGAAGGGTCAATCCTGTTAAGAATTTTGGCTGAGGGTATTTTGTACCTAACAATGATGAATAATGAAAAAAATTTAAAATTTTATTTTAAATCTAAAATAATATATATTAGATTTAAAATTAATATTTTGATCATTAGATGATTGATTATAAAAATATTTTATAAAATTAAAAACTATTTTCAAACACCGAACCCGAACCGATGTCAATCCAAAACTTAATTGAGAATTAACTGATCTAGATTTGAGAATCAAAGATCTAAGGTATTAATTTTATAATTCATGGGTTAATGGGTTAGCTTGAGTCAAGTCCATTTAATTGGATTAGACCTAAGGTTAGAAATCATTGATAATGGACTATGTTAGTAATTGATCAAATCTAATTAAAAGTTAATTATGATTGGATCAATTTTTTCTCTCGATCAATTTCAGTAGTTGTACTTGATCAAATTCATATCTTTGATTAGATCAATATGAACTTTGATCGTGGCTCCGTGATCGAACCCAAGTCTATAAGTTGATCAAATTAAAAATGACTAATCAGTTGGTGTCTAAGATAAGTATGGTAGCTTTGATCGGTGGTCATTAATTGGGTGCTATTCGCATTGATTGAATCTATATCGAGTTAATGACATATTCCTCCCACCGATCTCACTTACCTAGCCAACATGGTGAATCATGTTTTGATTAGATCACTTAATGATTGGGGTTGACCCATGCTAACTAGGAAATCAGTATGACTGATTTAAGTGTCCTTAGTTCAACTTATTTTGAGTCCTTTTTATGACTTGGTGAAGTCAGTGGGAGGATTCATGATTGATTAGCTGGACCAGCTTATGCCTGATCTTCTTTAATTTGACTTGATGAAGTCAGTGAGAAGATTAAGATTAACTGGTCAAGTCTTTTATCATCTCTCAATTTAACTAATTAAATCTTCTAAAATTGTTAGGTCTCTAAAATGAAATGGTTATGGTGATAACTAGATCATAGCCTCCCATTAAGTTAGATAATAATGAGTCCAACAGTTTA
Organism: Elaeis guineensis; assembly: GCF_000442705.2. Taxonomy (NCBI): domain Eukaryota; kingdom Viridiplantae; phylum Streptophyta; class Magnoliopsida; order Arecales; family Arecaceae; genus Elaeis; species Elaeis guineensis. The sequence continues at coordinate 78,125,736 of NC_025997.2, forward strand.
GATGATCATTGGAGGTGCCACACGCCTGGTGCTCATCTAGCTGTTGGAATTATCATTCATAATATGTTGATTTAGTTGTATCTTTCTGACGATGGTCAGGTTGGCCGAGCCACACTCGGGCTTGGTCATTCATTTGTCAGATGTACTAAATTATAGCATGTTAATTGTTGGACCTAATCAGAACTTTTAGTGGAGACACCACACACCTGCTGAAGAGGTGTCTGGAGCAAAATTGAATGCTAAAAATTGTTTGATGAAACAATTGGTTAAGAACCTACCCATAGATGCACAGGGGTTGGCTGAACCACACTCGGGCCTATGTGTAGTCTATATGGATTCTAGTACCCACTAAGAAATTAGTGTAATTCCTCGAATTGAAAATAGAGGCTATCAATTTGAATAAAATAGTGAGAGAACTTTTAGACTAAAATTCATGTCTTTAGGCTTAATCAATTCATATACTAATTAGGTTTTGGTTTTTCTTTTGTAGTTATGGCCACCACCTTATGGCTCTGATCACTATTAGATAGTGGTAAATTGATGGGACCAATTTTTGATAGCTAGTATTAAAAGCTTAAAAGAGTCTTGAAGCACAAACAGATCTTGTATGTATTGACAGATCTGACACCTGAGGAGACAGCTCTGAACGCATGTAGCACAGTCAGAGACACTTATCAGAAGTAGCTCAATAATCGAATTATGGTTTGTTGTATTATGCTGGCGGTAATGAATGATGAGTTTAGCCGTCGTTTCAAGAATGCTCAACCACAGGACATGTTGCAAATGTTGAATGAGTCTTTTGGCACATCCGATGACATTTAGAGGCACAAGATTAGTTATGTCATCTTCAATGCTCGAATGAAGGAAGGAGCATCAATCACCGACCATGTACAGTATATGATCGAGATGATTGAGCACTTAAGCAAGCTCAACTTTTTTCTGCATGAGCAGCTGGGGAAAGATGCCATTCTGAACTCTCTACCTAAGTCCTACCTCCCTTTTCTTACTCATTTTCAAATGACAAAGTCTGCGATCAACTATCACGATTTGCTGAGATTACTGCAGAATTTTGAGAAGGATCACCAGCTCTACAAGGAGTCGGTGAATGTAGTGGGAGGGTCTTCTTCTGGATGTAGACCCTTTAAGAAAGAGAAGAAGAACAAAAAGAATAAGAAAAGGGTGCAAAGTGCTGGGGCACCCAAGCCCAGTTAGACAAAGAAATCCAAGTCCGATTAGAGTCAGACGAAATGCTTCTACTGTAAGAAGTAGGGGCACTAGAAAAGGAATTATCATCAGTATGTTGCCTCCTTGGATTCGAACAGGCCGAGAAAGAAGCAAGTTATTGCTGGACAAGGTAATTATATAATAACACCTTATAATTTTTTAATTTATGATTCTACTACCTACGTATTAGATACCAAAAGTCTTTTTAATATTTGCAATTAGTTGTAGGGTCTACAGGTCAGTAGGAGATTTGAAAAAGATGAAAGATTTCTCAATATTGAAGATGGAAGACCAGTTTCAGTTCTAGCGCTAGAAATTATTAAGCTTGTATTCAAGTCGAATATAATTGTTCTTAGTGAATGTCACTTTTGTCTTTCCTTTTTTATTGAACATTATTTCTGTAGATCTCTTAGCCATGTACGGTTATAAAATTTTAATAAAAAGAAATAATTTTAATATCATCACGAATGGTGTTAATGTGATGAATGGACAGCTAAATAATGGTATTTACATATTGTCACAACTTGTTAGTATAATGTACACGTCCAGCAAATATCTTAGAATTAGTGATATCTCCGATATTTACCTTTGGTACTGTAGGTTAGGTCATGTTAACAAGAACAGAATAACAGATCGACGCAAGAAGAATTCTTCGAAGTCAGTGATTGTGAATCACTTCAACCTGTGAGTCTTATCTTCTTAGAAAAATGAGCAAGTCACCTTTTACTAGAAAAGGTGAGCGAGCTAGTGAAGTTCTATATCTGATACATACTGATATATGTGGATCGATGAACACCAGTGTCAGAATGGATATTATTATTTTATTACATTTACAGATGACCTATCGAGGTATGGGCATGTCTACTTAATGACACATAAGTTAGAATCATTTGAAATATTCAAACGATTCTATAATGAAGTAGAAAAATAAATTGGAAAGAGTATTAAAACTCTTCGATCCGATCGAGGAGGAGAATACCTCTCCAGTGAGTTTCTGACATACTTAGAAGAGAATGAGATTCTCTCGCAATGGATCTGTTGGGTATAAAATAACCCCAGTCGAAGTTCATAAGAGGCCAACCCTCCCAGGACTCTTTCGGCTTCCGACCTTGTGCGGCGTCTTTCTGAATTCCCCCGACCTTTCGAGCTTCAATAGTGCTATCCAGACTCCTCTAGCAGTCGACCTTCCACAGTGTCCTCCAGATTCCTCCAACAGACGAACTCCTATCATACCCTCCAGACTTCTTCGATAATGAGCTCCTTCAGTCGTCTATCGGACTGCTCCAAATGCTCTCTGGGCTTCACTATTAGTCGATTTTCTACAGTGATCGACTACTCTCCGAATCTCTTCCAGACTTCCTCCTGTCACGATCGACTTTACTCCGAGCTTCTTTCGGACTTCGTCAATGTCCGAGCTTCTACAGCAGTAGGACTTCTACAGTAACCAGACTCCATTCGAATTTCTACAGTGGTCGACTGCCTTCCGAATTTCATCTGAGCTTCTATAGTAAGCGAATTCCATCCGAACTTCTATTGCAAGTGGATTTCATCCGAGTTTCTACAGTAAGTGGACTTCATCCGAGCTTCTACAATAAGCGATCTCGATCTGGGCTTCCACGGCAACCGATCTCCATTCGAGCTTCTACAGTAAGCGGCCTCCTTCCGGACTCCTACAAGAACTGGACTCCATCCGAACTTCTACAACAGAATTAGATTCCAGACGAACTTCTACAATGGACGGGCTCCAGCAGCCAGATTTCTATAGTGATCGACTATCTCTGATGTCTTTCGTATCTCTCCAGCCATCAACCTTCAACAGCGCCAACCAGACTTCAACAGTGCCAACCAGACTCCTCCAGTGGACGAACTTCCACAACACCTTCCGGACTCTTCTATTGGTCAACCTTGTATAGCGCCTTCTAAATTTTACTATCGATCGACCTTCTGTCAGATTCCTCATGCAATCGGACCTCTCCAGTAGACAGTCTTCAGATGAGCTTCTACATCAGATAAATTTCAGACGGACTTCTCTAGCAATCGGACTCCAGCCAGATTACTCCAACAGAAAGTTTTCGTCCGGGCTTCTACAGCAGATGACTTCCATCTGCAGCATCAATGCCTAAGGCACCCAACAATAGTTAACCCATCAGCAACCTCGAAAACATCCGGGCTTCTCTTAGATTGCTGAGACAGAGAGCTATTCCGCTCCACCAGACATCCCAATCGAGCTTCAGCCATCCGGTCCGAACTCTCTGACAAGTCACGACAACGGACACCACTCCACTCTCTGTAACAAACTCCACGTGGCCCCATCACTCTCCGGTAAGTCACGACAACGGACACCATTACTCTTCGTAACAAACTCCACGTGGCCCCGAACGGCCCACTACCAGGTAGTTACAAACTTCACTGTCAATCGGTTATGCTCTCCCATCTATAAAAGAGACCCCCCAGATACGTTCTCCTCTAGGCTCTAAGTACTATCTCTAAACTCTGCTAAAATTCCATTCGAGTGCTCCATTTCTATTGAATTAGAGTACTGACTTAAGCATCACAGGGTCTTGTCGGAGCACCCTCAACTCTGGTTTAGACTTTCCTTGCAGGTCCCGACGGCGGTCGTGATCTCCTTGACTCCAGCTTCATCGACATCGATGGAATTTTGTACCAACAGAATTGGTGCTAGAGGAAGGGCCTGTGTCTTCATAGGACCCTTATTCTTAAAGGAGTACTCAACGGGACTGTCTCCGACCATCTTCTTCGACATCTTCTTCTTCTTCTCTGATCAGATCCCAACCTGATGCCTCCCCGAAAGGCATTAACCAGGCGATCTACGGCCTCCAAGGCCAGATCTCAGCAAGATCCGCTAGCTCCAGCCTCATCTTTAGTTTTTCAGGCTCCTCCTCCTCCGACAACGACATTCAGCATGGAGCAGTTTGACCTGCTGGTTTAGTAGGTCAGGGGCCTTACCGAAGCGGTGTAGGCCATGCAGCAGCAGCAGCAGCTGCAGGCATCTGTGCGGCTAGAAAGAGCATCGCCAGAGTTTCAGAATCCGATGATCGGGCAGCCCACTTAGGCCAGTCGCCCTGTATCCCCCGAAAAGGGGAAGCAAAAGGCGGAGAGCCCTCTGTCTGATCACGATTCTAGCCCTGGAGGGTCCCTACCTTCATTCTGCCAGAAGACCCTCAAGATTCGTGATCGAGAGGATCTCCTAGATCAAAGATTTCAAGAGATGAACTGATGGATCGAAGAGCTCCACCATGCTCCCCCTACTTATGGTGAGGATATCTGTACCGACCCTCCTTTTTCTCAAAAGATTATGCAGGAACCGATCCTGTCGAACTTCAAACTCCCCCAATTTGAGAGCTACGATGGGACCTTAGATCCGATTGATCACCTGAAGGCCTTCCGGACAATGATGCTGCTCTATGGCACGCCAGACGTCATCCTGTGCTGAGCTTTCCCATCTATCTTGAAGGGAGCAGCAAGAAATTGGTACTCGGCACTGAAGTCGGGTACTATCTTCTCCTTTGATCAAACGAGCCATCAGTTTGCAGCTCATTTCATCAGCAATCGGTGTCCTCAGAGAGGTTCAAATTCCCTCATCAACATCAAGCAAAAGGAGGGAGAATCCATCCGAACTTATGTTAGCCATTTTGACGCCGCCGCATTGGAGGTCCGGAACTTAGACCAATCAGTCGCAATGGCCGCCCTGAAGAGCGGTCTTCAAAAGAATGATCTTCTATTTTTTTTGGAAAAGAAGTATCCCAAAGACTTCGCTGATTTGCTGGCTCAGGTTGAAGGATATGCCCGAGCAGAGGAAGCCTTCAAGCTGAAAGATGAGGAGGTTGCGAAGGAGTGGCAGGTGGGTGACTCTGACAAGTCTGCAGCTGAAAAAGAGCCGAGTGAAGCTCGGCCATGTTCTCAAACTCCCTCCGGACACAAGCATGTCCGAACTCCCCCCCGAGCTCGTAGGCAGAGAAGCCTGGACCGCAGAGTTCAGTGGAGCTCTCCCCCAGGAATATTCCACAGCTACGCCCCTCTAAATGCTCCAAAAACTCAAGTGCTGATGGAGATCAGGGAGCAGCTGCCAAGGCCAAAAAAGATGTACACACATCCTGAAAAGTGTAACCCTAACAAGTTCTGCCTCTATCATCATGACCATGGCCACGACACGGAGGAGTGTATTCAGCTCCGAGATGAGATCGAGGAGCTCATCAGACAAGGTCGGCTCAACAGATTCATCCGACACTGGCCTGAAGGTAGGAAAGATCGGCCGAGGGCCCTACTACAACCAAAGCCACCAAGGAGGGAAGAACAGTTGAAGATCGACCTCCAATCAGGATCATCAACATCATCTCTGGAGGACCCCGATGGGGAGCAGCCAGTGGATCAGCTGGACCGCCCAAGTGGCAGAGGACTGAAGAATCTATAACCTTTACTGAAGAAGATGCCCAGGAGATTCAATTCCCCCATAATGATGTAGTTGTAGTTTCTTTAAATATTGCTGACTATGATGTATGCCACATTCTTGTTGATAGTGGAAGCTCGGACGATATTTTATTTTACGATGCATTCTAAAAAATATCCATTTCGAATGATCGATTAGGGCCGACAAGCTCTCCATTGGTAGGGTTCACTGGCGATGCTGTGCCAGTGGAAGGAGTAATAACTTTGACCGTAGTTGCAAGTCAGTGCCCAAAACAATCTAGAGCGCAAGTGGATTTTCTAGTAGTAAGGGCGCCGTCTGCCTACAACACAATACTCAACCGACCTGGCCTCAATACCCTCCGAGCTGTGGTATCGACCTACCATTTGAAATTGAAATTTTCTACAAGCCAAGGGGTCAGAGAGGTCAGAGGAGATCAGGTCCTGGCAAAACACTGCTATAACATAGCCTTACAAAGAAATGGTCAGTCTGACCCCTGTCCGGTTGATGGATTAGACACCCACGATGACTTTGCTGAAGAATGGGGTGAGCCAATTGAAGATCTTATCTCAATTCCTTTGAACGATAGGAATGAAGAGCACGTGGTGAAGATCGGCTCCAACTTGAGAGAAGAGGTAGGGACACGGCTCATCAATTTTCTACAAAAGAATGCAGATATTTTTGCTTGGGTTCCGACGGACATGCCGGAGATTGATGCTGAAGTCATGGAATACTGTCTGGCTGTTGATCCCAAACATCGACCGATGAAGGAAAAAATCTGAGGTCATGCACCAGAAAGACAGAAGGCAATAGCTGAGGAAGTTGATAAACTCCTGAAAGCTGGGTTCATCAGAGAAGTCAACTATCCAAACTGGGTCTCCAATGTGGTTCTCGTCAAGAAGGCGAACGGCAAGTGGAGGATGTGTATAGACTTCAAAAAGCTGAACAAAGGCTGCCCGAAGGACAATTACCCTCTACCCAGAATTAACCAATTAGTGGATGCAACCTCAGGCCACGAGCTTCTCAGTTTCATGGATGCATTCTCCAGCTACAATCAAATCAGGATGGCATCCCAAGATGAAGAAAAGACTACTTTTATCACTAACCGTGGTCTTTACTGTTACAGAGTCATGCCTTTTGGCCTCAAAAATACAGGGGTGACCTATCAACGGCTGGTGAACAAGATCTTCAAAGAGCAGATCGGCCGCAACATGGAGGTCTATATGGACGACATGCTTGTAAAAAGTAAATCCTCAATGAACCACATCGCCGACCTTGAGGAGACTTTCATCGCCCTCCGAAAATACAAGATGAAGCTAAACCCAACCAAGTGTACTTTTGGAGTAACCTCAGAAAAATTCTTGGGCTTTATGGTATCAGAGCACGGGATCAAAGCAAATTCAAAAAAGATTCGTGCCATCCAGGAAATGATCGCCCTGAAGTCAACAAAAGAAGTTCAGCGCCTAATTGGGAGAGCAACAGCTCTGAATCGCTTCATCTCAAGGTCGGCCGAATGGTGCCTACCTTTCTTTCAGACTCTTAAGCAGCCGAAGAACTTCTGTTGGACCACTGAATGTCAGTGAGCGTTCGAAGAATTGAAGAACTACCTCGGCTCACCTTTGCTATTGGCAAAGCCCGAACCTGTAAAGGAGTTGTTCCTATACCTGGCGGTCTCCCTTGTGGCTCTTGCAGTAGTTTCGGTTAAGGAAGAAGCAAAAATTCAACGATCGATCTACTACATAAGTCGAGTATTGAGAGACACTGAAACCAGGTACACTAAGTTAGAGAAACTAACTTACGTCCTGTTGATTGCAGCCCGAAGGCTCTGACCTTACTTTCAAGGGCACACCATAACACTGCTCAGCGACCAACCGATTAAGGCAGTTCTACATCGAGTGGATGCTTCCGAAAGGATAGCAAAATGGGCGATCGAGCTCATAAAATTTGACATCAACTATCGACCTCGACCGACGTTAAAAGCCCAGATATTAGTAGACTTCATAGTGGAATGCACTATCTCGGAAGAAGCCGAACTTGAACGAGGTGAAGCTGACAACCCAAGGCTCCAACCAAACTCTCCTGAGGAAAGAATAGATCTCCCTGATGGTTTTTGGGCCCTCTATGTGGACGGTTCCTCCAACATGTCTGGCGTGGGCACGGGCCTGATCTTGGTCAATCCGAAAGGAATTATCGCGGAGTATGCGCTGCGCTTCAAATTTTCTGCGACAAATAATGAAGTAGAATATGAAGCTCTGATTACAGGACTGAAGTTCGCCAAAGAATTAGAAGTAGATCGGCTCCAAGTCTATAGTGACTCCCAATTGGTGGTGGGACAAGTCAGCAGAAACTATGAAGCTCAGAAGGACAGTATGGCCAAGTATCTCGAAAAGGTAAAAAAGATCATCCCTGCCTTTGACAGCTTTGACATCAAGCAGATTCCAAGAGCAGAAAATATCAGGGCCGATCTTTTCTCCAAGTTGGCTACACTGGCTCCGACTGAACTACCCAAGGAAGTCCTCTTCGAAGTTCTGAAATGTCCAAGTACGGAAGAACCACAGCTTGTAATAAAGATCAGCCATGAACCCAGCTGGATTGACCCACTGGTTGCATACCTCAAAGACAAGGTTCTTCCTCATGATGCAAAAGAAGCTTGGAAGCTTAGAAACTAGGCCTCTCGATATATCCTTTATGAGGGCAAGCTATACAAGAGGTCATACTCTTTGCCCCTCTTGAAATGTCTCCGACCTTCTAAAGCCGACTTTGCCTTGTGGGAGGTACATGAAGGAATCTGCAGAAGTCACCTGGGGGCCAGATCTTTATCCCACAAACTGCTCCGACAAAGTTATTACTGGCCTACAATGTACCACGACTCCATTGAATATGTCAGAAAGTGTGATCGGTGTCAGACATATGCAAATATCCAAAGACAGCCTGCCTCCGAACTTACACCCTTGAGTACCCCATGACCGTTTGCACAATGGGGGATGGATATCCTTGGACCTTTTCTCATGGCGTCCGGGCAGCGAAAGTTCCTCCTGGTGGCAATTGACTACTTCACCAAGTGGGTCGAAGCCGAATCTTTGGCAAAAATCACAGAAGCTAAAGTGCAGGACTTCGTCTGGAAGTCAATCATTTGTAGGTTCAGCTTACCCAGAACTCTCATTACTGATAATGGACGATAATTTGCTGGAACAAGGTTTGCTGAATTTTGTGAGGACTTGAACATCTCCCATAACTTCACATCAGTAGCCCATCCACAGGCAAACGATGAAGTCGAGGTGACTAACAGGACTCTGTTGCAAGGAATCAAGGCGAGACTTGAAAAAGTAAAGGAAACTTGGGCAGACGAGTTTTATCATGTGTTATGGGCATACCGAACTATCCAAAGATTACCCACAGGGGAGACTCCCTTTGCCTTAGCCTTCGGAACAGAAGCCATTATCCCGATTGAACTCAAGCTTCCGTCGGTGCGAGTCGTGGCATTCGATGAGCAGTGCAACTCACAGGATCTCAAGACCAACCTCGACTTGTTAGAAGAAAAATGAGAGACAGCTCAAGTTCGGATGGTAGCCTACAAGTAGAAAGCAGCCCGCTACTACAACTCCTAGGTCAAGAGCAAAGCCTTCAGAGTGGAGGACTTAGTACTTCGGCGAGCCACTGTTTCACAACCTCAGAACCAAGGAAAACTTGTCCCAAACTGGGAAGGCCTGTATGAAGTTAGGGAGGTAGTCCGATCTGGAACATACTATCTAAAAGAGCTCGGAGGAGCGGACCTTCCACGATCATGGAATTCAAAAAATTTATGAATGTATTACCGATAACTTTGCCTTAAATAAAAGTTTCATATTCGCATATCTTTTCTTTTGGCATGAGCTTATAACGACAGGGAGTACCTCTTTCGGACAATCGAAACAAAACGTGTCAGGAACAAGAGGAGAACCTCATCCCGACACAAACGAAGGCCCGATTATTTAGAGATCGGATGGGGGGAGAGGCCCTCGCAACGGCCCTTATGCGTCCCCACAGCCATGTTAGGAACAGGAGGAGAACCTCATCTTAACATGAGGAAAGTCGAAGACCTGGTTATTAAGAGATCGGATGGGGGGAGAGGCCCTTGCAACGGCCCTTATGCACCCCCACAGTCATGTTAGGAACAGGAGGAGAACCTCATCCTAACATGAGCAAAGTCGAAGACCCGATTATTAAGAGATCGGATGGGGAGAGAGGCCCTCACAACGGCCCTTATGTGCCCCCACAGCCATGTTAGGAACAGGAGGAAAACCTCATCCTAACATGAGCTGAAATTGACTGTGTCGAAAACAGGAGGAGAACCTCATCCTGACACAAATGAAGATCTGGTCGTTTAAGACTGGATGAGGGAAAAAACCTCCTTAACGACTCCTCTACACCCCTACAACCCCGTTAGCAGTAGAGAGTAAACCCTCGCCCAAATATAAAAAAAAAGGGGGGCAACTTCGGTTGTGAAAATTTCTCTGTACTTCCTTCATTCGAAATCCAAACTCGAAAGTAGGGGGACTAGTGTTGGGTATAAAATAATCCCAGCCGAAGTTCGTAAGACGCCAACCCTCCCAGAACTCTTCCGGCTTCCGACCTTGTGCGACATCTTTCTAAACTTTCCCGACCATCTGAGCTTCCACAATACTATTCGGACTCCTCCAGCAGTCGACCTTCCATAGTGTCCTCCAGATTCCTCCAAGGGACAAACTCCTATCATACCCTCTGGACTTCTCTGATAATGAGCTCCTTCAGTCATTTATCGGATTGCTCCAAATGCTCTCTGGGCTTCATTATCAGTCGATTTTCTACAGTGATCGACTACTCTCCGAATCTCTTCCAGACTTCCTCCTGTCACAATCAACTTTACTTCGAGCTTCTTTCAGACTTCATCAATGTCTGGGCTTCTCCAGTAGCAGGACTTCTACAATAACCAGACTCCATCCAAGTTTCTACAGTGGTCGACCGCCTTTCGAATTTCATCCGAGCTTCTACAGTAAGCGAATTTCGTCTGAACTTCTATTGCAAGCGGACTTCATTCGAGTTTCTATGGTAAGTGGACTTCGTCCGAGCTTCTACAATAAGCGATCTCCATCTGGGCTTCCACGGCAATTGGTCTCCATCCGAGCTTCTACAGTAAGCGGCCTCCTTCTGGACTCCTACAAGAATCGGACTCCGTCCAAACTTCTACAACAGAATTGGATTCCAGACGAACTTTTACAACGGACGGGCTCCAGCAGCCAGATTTCTACAGTGACCGACTGTCTCTGGTGTCTTTCGTACCTCTCCAGCCATCAACCTTCAACAGCGCCAACCGGACTTCAGCAGTGCCAACCAGACTCCTCCAGTGGATGAACTTCCATAATGCCTTTTGGACTCTTCTATTGGTCAACCTTCTATAGCGCCTTCTGAATTCCACTATCGGTCGACTTTCTACCAGATTCCTCATGCAACCAGACCTCTCCAGCGGACAGTCTTCAGACGAGCTTCTACATCAGACAAATTTCAGACGGACTTCTCTAGCAATCAGACTCCAGCCGGATTACTCCAACAGAAAGTTTTTGTCCGAGCTTCTACAGTAGATGTCTTCCATCTGCAGCATCAATGCCTAAGGCACCCAACAACAGTTAACCCGTTAGCAACCTCAAAAACATCCAGACTTTTCTTAGATTGCTGAGATAGAGAGCTATTCTATTCCACCAGACGTCCCAACCGAGCTTCAGCCGTCCGGTCCGAACTCTCCGGCAAGTCACGATAACGGACACCACTCCACTCTCTGTAACAAACTCCACATGGCCCCACCACTCTTCGACAAGTCGCGACAACAGACACCACTACTCTCCATAACAAACTCCACGTGGCCCCGAACGGCCCACTACCAGACAGTTATGGATGTCGTTGTCAATCGGTTACGCTCTCCCATCTATAAAATAGACCCCCAGATATGTTCTCCTCTAGGCTCTAAGTATTATCTCTAAACTCTACTAAAATCTCATTCGAGTGCTCCATTTCTATTGAAGTAGAGTACTGACTTGATCATCGAAGGGTCTTGCCAGAGCACCCCCAACTCTGGTTTAGACTTTCCTTGCAGGTCCCGACGGTGGCCGTGATCCCCTCGACTCTAGCTTCATCTGGCATCGATGGAATTCTGCACCAACAGGATCCCTCTTGGAACACCACAGCATAACAGTGTATCAGAAAGGAAGAATCGAATCCTATTAGACATGGTTCGATCCATGATGCGCTTTGCAAGTCTCCTAATCTCCTTTTGGGGATATACACTCCAGTCGGTTTGTTATATTTTTAAAAAAGTTTTTAGTTCGTAAGTAAAACAACACATGAGATGTGGATAGGGCATATGCTAGCAGTCTCTCACCTTAGGATTTGGGGATATCCGGCTTATATCAAACATTTAAAAACTGACAAGCTTGAATCTAGGTCTGACAAGTGTCATATATAGGGTACCCAAAAAAGATCAAGGGATATTACTTCTACCTTACTGATGAACAGAAGGTGTTCGTCAGAATAGGGCAGTCTTTCTAGAAAAAGAGTTTCTGAGGGAAGGAAATAATGCCTCAAAGGTTGAGCTTGATGAAGTTTGATCGGTTGAAGATCCAACACAATCCGGTAAACCCATAGAGTTGGACCTGATTAGATCAAATTTGAAACCTATTATAGAAATATCTTTAAGGAGATCTAGTAGAGTATTGCGTCAACCGAATAGATACTATGGTTTCTTGGTCTGGAATGGTGATCCAGTTGAACTCGATGAGAACAATGAGGATCTGATCACCTATATAGATGCGATGCAAGGTCTGACTCTAATAAGTGGCTGAAAGCCATAAAATCTGAAATGAAGTTCATGAAAGTCAATAATATATGGATATTGGTTGACCCACCTGAAGGGATAAAATCCATAGGGTGTAAGTGGATCTTCAAAAGGAAGAGGGATGCAGACAGAAAGGTGGAGACCTATAAAGTCCATCTGGTTGCCAAAGATTATCGTCAGCATTATGGTATCGATTATGATGAGATATTTTTTTCTATGGCAATGCTCAAGTCCATTCGGATTATGCTTGCGATAGCAGCAAATCTGGACAATGAAATTTGATAAATGGATGTGAAAATAGCCTTCCTAAATGGAGAGCTAAAAGAAGAGATGTATATGATACAACCTAAAGATTTCATATCCACAGATGAGTCTAAGGTGTGCAAGCTTCAAAGGTCTATTCGTGGACTTAAGCAGGCATCTCAGAGTTGGAACATGAGTTTTGATAAAGTGATTAGAACGTATGGCTTCATTAAGAATGGAGAGAAACCCTACATATACAAGTGGGTTAATAACTCATGATAGTATTTTTTATTTTGTATGTGAATGATATTCTCTTAATCAAGAATGACATCCCTACATTACAAAGAATAAAAGTTTAGCTGTCATCACAGTTCTTGAAGAACTTGGAAGAAGCATCCTTCATCTTTGGGATAAAGATCTATAAAGATAGATCTAAAAGATTGCTTGGATTATCCCAGTCTACATATATTGATACTGAGCTAAAAATATTCAGCATGGAGAATTTCAAGAAAAGCTATCTTTCGATAGGCTAAGAAATTTTTCTCTCGAAGAGTGATTTTCTGATAACTCCTTAAAAGAGAAAGCGTATGAGCAGAATTCCATATGCTTTGACAGTGAGATATATTATGTATGCCATAACATGTATGCGATTGGACATGGCATACTCACCAGGGATAGTAAGCAGATACCAGTCCGATCCAGGTGAGAATCACTGGAAGGTTGTAAAGACTATCCTTAAGTATTTGAAAAATACTAAGGATCAGTGGCTTATTTATGAAAAATCCAACTTAAAATTTGTGGGGTTTACAGACTCTAATTTTTAGTCAGATTATGACAATAGCAAGAGCATGTCGGGATATATTTATATCTTGAACGGTAGAGCAATCTACTGGAAGAGTTTCAAGCAGCACACTGTGGCCGACTCAACTTGCGAGATAGAATATATTGCGGCATCCGATGCTGTGAAGGAAGCTGTGTGATTATAAAAATTCATCAATGAGCTCAGAGTGGCACCCTCCCTTGATGGCCCCATCTTGTTGTATTGCAGCAGCACTGATGCCATTGCTCAAGCAAAAGAATCAAAGTCACATCAGTGGATCAAGCACATTCTGTATCACTACCACCTAGTCTGAGAGATCATGGATCGAGGTGATGTCGAGCTTCAGAAGATCGACAAAAAAGAGAACCTGACCAACCCATTTACTAAAGCCCTAAGTGTCAAAGAGTTCGAAGACTATATATCAAAGATAGGTATATGATAATATACCGATTGGTTTTAGTCCAAGTGGGAGTTGTTGAAAATTATGTCCCAAAATCAATCGTCAGTCTGTTGACGGTTGAGCTTATTGATATAATTATATATAAATTAATTAATAAAATATTTATTTAGTAATTTTTTATTATAAGCTGGCACATCTTCTATATCAAATTTTTGTGTTATGATGAAAGTTCTTAGGACTATTTTAATTCGATAAAGGAGAATTTATCATTTAGTCCTTAAATGAGTTCGCGACCAAATGATATGCTATTACTAGGATGATGACATATCAAGTGTAGGTCATTGTGTGCCATATGGGTTGGTTGTCCTCTTAACCAAGAAGTGTAGAGATGCTGGTATGGTATACGGATAAAATATAAGAGTATATTTTACTGAACGTGACTAGCTTTGGAGCACTCTGCTGTCAAAAATCACTCCGAAGGGATATGAGTATAAGTGTCCCTTTGATCTGAGATCACTATGGTGACTTGCAAACAACTCACTATGCTTTGGTGTCAGACTATCTAAATTTCTAATTCAGGATCAAAAAATTTCTGGGCACAGTCAAGAACTTATGAAGTTGGTGTATGACTCAAGATGGAATTGACCACTCCAAAGGATTGGAGAGAATGCTTTGTGTTTTAATTTAGTAAGACCTTTACCAGGGCAATCCTTATGAGGAGTCACAGAATTTATTAGGTTGAGACATATAATGGATGTACTATTGAGAGTTGATAGTTTAAACTCTAAGTCATTCTAGCATTAAGGATCAAAGAGATGAATTATACGATAACTATATCCAAATAGATTTTTGAGTGTTGCTTTGCATACATTCGGTCTATCCAGACATCGGGTATCATTGCTAGATGGTTATTCCGATAGGTATAGGAATCTATTCCTATGCTACTGGATTATGTTCGAACCTATGGTGTCACACATATTAAAAGTTTTTCTCTGATCACATGGCTAATCTGAAGAGTCTCACTGGATGGAGACTCTACTGAAGAGTTCCACTAGATGGGGACTCTGATGAAAAGTCCCACTGAACTTAGACTCCATCATTAATAAAAGATTAATTAGTGATTAGATCACTAATTAGCTCAATTTGATTGAGCATTAAAGTCTGGATCAAGTCTGATTGAATTGGATTCAATCAGGTTAGATCTGATTAGATTATGAGATGACCTAATCGGTAAAGGAGAAATGATCCTGATTTGATCAGATCTATGGCTTAATTAATTTATTAATTTGATTAGATTTAATTAAAATTATAAAAGTCTAATTATATTAGATTCATCATATTTTATTTAGATTTAATTGGATTGGATTTGAAAGAAATCTAATTGATTAAACCCTAGAGTCCCAGATGAGTGGGACTCTCTCCCTTGCACCACCCAAAAGGTCTCATGCCTTTTCTCATCGTACAAAATTAGTTTATGTATGAGAAAACTAGAAGCTAACCCTTCTTTTGTCATCCATTAAGGATAGGATTTGGTTGGTTTTGAATTGAATTCAAAATGGTTTGAATTTCAATCTAAAACCCTATCCCTATCTTTCCACACATTGGCTTCTTTTGAAGGTGCCCATTGTGTGCAAGAAAAGGAAGTGTTTCTGATTGTTTTTTTTTTCTAAATTTCTCTGATAAGTCTCTCCTTATGTTAGATAAGGGTGAAAAAAAAGTTAGAGTCAAATTAAAATTTAAAATGGTTTGAATTGTAACAAACTCTAGCTCTTATCCTATCTAATCTGGTTTGTGCGACAACCATAAAAAGGCCATAATTTTATGCACCAACAAGAGAAAACTTTTCATCATGAGATACTAGAGGAAAAGAGGGGCCAAAAATCTTCTTTGGGGTATGAGGTTTGATTGGGCTTCTATCTTCCTTGGTGTGAACAAAGGAGGAGATCAATCTCCTCTTGGGTGAGAGACCTAGAACTTTTTTAGGATTTTTGGATGAGAAAAAAAATCAAAGAGAAGAGAGTCTTCATCAGATTTATCTCCACCATCTAGCATCCTCCTCTGATCCATCTTCAACATTGGAAAGGTCTGAGGTGATTGAAGGAAGAGATCAAATCAGATCTATCATTAGAAGCCGACTGTGCGAGCTAGCACTCTTGCAGAGGGCTGATCGATCCGAGGACTCATGTGGACCATCCATAGAGGTCGGACGCTTGTGCGGCTGTGAGCGACTAGAGAGAACTTTCAGATCTATATTTTTGATCATAGAGTTTGACTACCCATGCTCAGGTATTGGGTTCGAAATCCTAAAAATGGTAGATTAGATCTATTACTAAATGCTATTTTTTGATT
Organism: Elaeis guineensis; assembly: GCF_000442705.2. NCBI lineage: Eukaryota > Viridiplantae > Streptophyta > Magnoliopsida > Arecales > Arecaceae > Elaeis > Elaeis guineensis. The sequence goes on from NC_025997.2 coordinate 78,142,042, forward strand.
CACATGCTTATCATTTTAGATTCAGATTTTTATGCATATAATCATGTCATAAATCAGGTTATAGAAGTTTTAAGATCAGATTTTATGCATATATTTATAGATTAAATAGTTTAATCTAATATTTTTTTATTAAAATTTTTAAAATACATGTATGAAAACTCTGCACAGTCTTTCAGATTAATCATCAATCACATTGACGATTAGACCCAATAGTGATTCAAAATCATTGATCAACCATCTAATTGGACAAAGATCTCTTTTGTGTGTGATCATCTATTTTCTATTCTATCTGATAGTGAGATATACTATGATTGCCATCATAATATCATTAAAACTCCTCTTGATAGGTTGGAACAATTGCAACTCTACCCAAGGATCATTGATCATTAAGATGACGCTTGACGAGAGTCCACAATCCACCAGTGATATCTAGCAGTATGTAGTGGCAATCCAGAAGAATGAAATATTGAACCTCTAGGTATAGTTACCATGTAGTTCTATTCTTCTATCGTGAGTCTTGACAGGATGCAGGTCAAGGATCACTTGTCAACCCGTTCGTCCATCATATGTTAGATTCAATCGACTCGAGTCTATGTGAAATCTTATGAAATTTTTTTTCCATCATTCATCTACCATAACCATGGATTTTAGAACTCAGTCTTATGAACTATGTAGGACCTCTTCCTATTTATCAGGATCGACAGATTCTATCCAGGTGCATATCCTATTCTTATAATAGATCTACTGTAACCAACATACACCACAAGATTTTGAATAGCTAGGTAACCATGTAATTGTGCAGTTAAACTACAATAATTCCACTATGAACAGTCGAGGCATCATAGGACAAAGAACTATCTACACCACTACAACTTTGAGCAAGTCACTGACGAGTGGATAGCCATCCTAGTGACTTCTCATGTTGGTCATGCTCAGTACCCTTGATCTTTGTCAAGCACCTGTACTTTTGCTCTAGTATCCCCATACTACCGACTCGAGTCTCACTTACCTACGAAGAAAAGTGATTTGTGGACCAATCTAACCAGATCAATCACCATCTTCGTGATAATATATCGATCGAAAGTATTTAGGAATTAGCCACTAATGACACGTGTTTCAAATTCTCAACTCTTGAGAATATATTTTATCATTCGTTAATTCCTCGGATGATTTATGGACATAATACAAACATAACATGAATAAAAAATAATCTAAATTTTATTTATTTTAAAATTTTAATTACAAAATTATGTCCCTAGAAGGTGTACATGTGTTAGCTAATCTGGCTTCTAGGTTATATATTTAACAAACTCCCATTTGATCTAAAGCCAATTGGCTATAAACTTAAGCTCCATCTTCTTAAGGTGAGCTTCAGTCTTCTGTTGGCTCAGCAAGTTGATCAGCAGATCAGCCACATTCTCTGTAGAGTCAACTCTCCATATCTCAATGAATTTTTTCTCGAGGCATTCGCAAATCAAATGAAATCATCGCTCAATGTGCTTGGACTTCTGATGAAACCTCGATTTTCTAGCAAGCACTATGGTACCATTGTTCTAGCAGAAGAGTAGAATGATATTTGATGGCATCAGACCCAGCTCAGCAACAAGCTTTTTGAACCAAAATCCTTCCTTAGCAGCCTCTGACGTGACGATGTATTCTACCTCCATGGTGGAATCTGCAATAATCGATTGCTTGAAACTCTTCCTACTAATTGCACCACCATTACATAAGAACATAAAATCTGATGTAGTCTTTCTATCATCAATGTCAGACATAAAGTCTGAGTTTATGTATTCTTGCACCTGCAAGTCTCTTCCTCCAAAGATCAAAGAGAGATCTTTAGTCTTTCTCAAGTACTTAAGGATATTCTTTATAGTAATCTAATGCTCCTCACCTGAATTCAACTGATATCTACTTGTGGCACTCACAGCAAGATCGATATCAGGTCGAGCATATAGCATAGCATACATGAGACTTCTTATAGCAGAAGCATAAGGGATCTTGTACATGCACTGAATCTCCTTAGATATACTAAGGCACATCTTCTTAGAGAGATAAACTCCATGCCTGAAGGATAACAGATCTCTCTTGAAATTTTTCATACTAAACTGGTTCAGCACTTTCTCTATATATAGTTACTGTGACAAACCTAGCTACTGAAAAATGTATCCCAAAGTCAATCGTCAGTCTGTTGATGATTGTGCTATTTGATGTAATTGTGTATGAATTAATTGATAAAATATTTATTTGATAATTTTTGTCATAAGCTTGTACATCTTCTATATCAAACTTCTATGTTATGATAAAAATTCATAGGACTATTTTAAATCGATAAAAGAGGATTTATCATTGAGTCCTTAAATGAGTTTGCGATTAAATGATATGTGATAAGTGGCATATTTTTGTATTTATTATAGGTATTTTTGATAATTTATGGTGCTAACATCTTCTAAAAAATCTAATTTTATTAATAAATTAGATTTTTTTATAAAAATAAATAATTTTAAAAAATATAAAATTAGAGTATATTTATGAAAAATAGATGTTGATTTAATTGAGTAATTTAAGTATCAAAATAATAAAAATTTTTGAAGAATTTAATGTATATTTTTTTTTATTTTTTAGATAAAAATTGAAGGAAAAATCAAGCAAAAATATCCTAAAAAATAATTTTTATTACCTTCGATGCACGGTGGACCAGTTGCTCGGTCCACAAAAGCAAGGGCATGGTCCATATAACAGTTTTGCGATCCACAAGCGTGGTTCATAGGCGAGGCAGAAGAAATTTATGCAATCCAATGGTCCAAATTCAAACTGAACCAGATCCGACAGTCCACATTCATTATCGGTTAAAAGAAGGAGATTTGAGCGCGATCCGATGACTGAAAATCCATCCGATGGCTGATCCGATGGCTAGCATTCATCTTGACTTTGAATAGGAGATAAAGGGCACTGATCGACGGCCCAGATCTCATCCAAAGCATGATCGAATGACTGTGTTGGAATCAGACCCTGATAAGGAGATTAACATTGATTTTTGGAGCGATCTGGATGGTCCAAAGGCAATCTGACGGTCAGAAATTAATGTAACGATTATAATATATTTTCTAAAGATTTTAGGATTCCTTTTGTGATCAGAATAAGGTAAAAAATTTACTTATAAATAGGGGTCCGAAAATAAGTCTTGGAAGCAAAAAAAATCAGTAAAAAGTCAAAAAAATTAGAAAAAAAATTAGATAGATTTAGAGACTCAAGAGAAAGAAGAAGAAAAGCTGGTTCGCTCTACTAAGTACGAAGAAAGGCGAAGAGGTCATCAACCATCTTCTCGATGAGGCTGAGCTGATCAACTTCAGATTTTTGTTATAATTTTATTTTATTTTATTATTTTTTTAAATTTTTTATACTTAAATTTTAATTTTAATTAATGCAAAATTTATTTTTTCTTGCACTTTAAATTTTTGTCTTTTATTTTTATTGCAATTAGATGTTAGGATCTAATTAATAGATCTTAATACTAATTTATTTTATGCACTTTAAATTCTTATTATTTATTTTTATTACAAGTAGATGATAGGATCTAAATAGTAGATCTTAGTATTGAATTTATTTTTTTATACTTTTAATTTTTATTTTTCGACTTAAATTGCTTTCTTCAAAATTTTTTTTTACAAAATCAAAGATTTCAAATCAAAATCCTGTCTTCTCTGTGGATTCGATCTGACTTACTACTTTTTATGTATTTTTAATTTTTATTGAAGTCAAAATTAGATTGATAATCACGGTGTCCTAACCACAATATCACGATCGTATCAATTTTTGATGCCGTTGCCGGAGAAGGCAATAATTTTAATGTTTGATTTCTTTGATTTTCTTATAAATATAGCTTACTAATTTTTTTAATTTTTTTTATAGAAAAAAAAGAGAAAAATTTAGAAAAAAAAAAGGAGATAGAAAGCTTCCACTTTTGCTTGGCTTAGATCAATCCTAACCCAAACTCTAACTATTTTTTTAGTATTAATTGCTATTTTTTTAAATTAACCTAAAATTCAACCACATAAATCTAATAAAAATCGCACGACAAGAGTAGAAACTTAATTTTTAGAAGCATTCATCATCTTAGATTTACTTTTGGTGATCGCTGGAGACAAGATAAGCTTTCAAATTTTATTAGTTTCATGCATCTAATTTAGTTGCATAGAACTCCTTGTTTAAAATTGATTGTGCATATTCATCTCAAATCATTTTAAGGGCAACACCCATAATAAGATAAGGTGAGAATTTCATCATCCTTTTTTAGCCCAAAAATAACCAACCAGCATCCTGCATTAACCCTAATCTAATTAAAATTTAGTAGACATTGGCCTCTAGGATCAACTGAGTTCAGTTTGAGTATTGTGGTGAAGTCAAGTGCAAAGTAAGTTTGGACTCACCCCTGAAATTGGTGTCTAAGGCAAGTGGTGACAAAGGCTCAGCCTAAGTAGACTCGTGATCATTTAATTGGTTCCATTAGCTTACCTGGCCAATCTAATTGATGTCTAAGGCAAGCAACGAGGGGACCCCCACGACCCCACCTCTTATCTGGCTAGTTGAAGGAAGTGAGAATAAACCCAATTTACATCTAGGCTAAGCCACTTTATATCAAACTGTTAGGTCTAAGAAACCATAGGTGTCTAGATTTAATTGTTTGCTAACTTGATTGCAATTAACACTTAACCACAACTAATTCTTCTCATCTTTTGTCTTTAGGTCTAGGGCTTTCTTAAGGATCTCACCTTTAGAACTTCTCTCTTTCTTTCTCTTCTCTTCTCTTTATCCTTCTTCTTTAAAAAAAAAAATCTAAACCACACATATTAGGGTTTGCACTGGTACATGCACGGTATAATTTTTTATCCTGATCTAGTTGAACCCAATCCTGAAGTTGAATGGTTGATCCATGTTACACCTGATAATCAACTGGCTGGAAATCTTGAGAACTACCTAGGCAGATGAAAGAATATTTTATTCCTTCCATCTATAACCCATCAATATTTTTATCATTCTATGGAATCAAATATTTAGATTCTAGTCTTAAGGTTGATTTGAATCTAATAGCCCAAAAATTAGATAAAGTAGACCGTCTTATAGATAAATGCTTAGCCCTAGGTCTACAATCTCCTGCGCAATACACACCACCTCCCAATTATCAAGAGATTTGTTCTATCTATGTTAGCCCAGCCCATTATATAAGTGAATATCCCACGGCTGTACAGTTTTCACCTTTCATCCAAGAATAAGTTCAAGCTGCCCAAGGTTACTCCAAGCCTATCAATGATCCATTCTCTAACACATATAATTCAGACTGGAGGAACCACCCCAATTTTTCTTGAAGACTCCAACAGACTCGAGCTCCGATCCAAATTTCTCTAGTACATAACTTTCAAAATAGGCCCCAATATCAGAATTATGTCTATAATAGAGGTCAGCCTAGTCAGCCTACCCAGCCACCATATTACAATCAGCCTTCATACCCACCTTCTCAGTAGACCCCTCTAGCTAATGATAGGTTTAGCCAACTTCAACAAATGATTATGACCCAACAGTAATCCCTCATCAGGCTAGAAGAACAAATAGGTCAATTAGCTTAGTCTACCATGAGGAGAGAACTAGGTCAATTGCCGAGCCAATCAATACCGAATTTTGAAAATAACCTACCCACCTACCAACCACCTAGACCTAGTCATCAATCCAATATCCCACCTAAGAATTTTCAATTTAAAAATGATAAAATAATTTTTGAGCTTAAAAATGATAAGATTCTTAAAGACCCATATCAAGTTTAGGTGAGTGAGGCTAGCACTGATACTAGTCAAAGTGTGAATTTAGAAGAGGAGGTTAGTATTGAGGCTAACCCAATAGAAAAACTTGAGCCCAATATTAATATTGATCTAAGTGATAAAGAGAAGAGAGCAGATGACTTTCTCGAGATATATTCACAGTCTCATTTTCTTCAGTCTTAGAAGTCGGTTCTTCCATTTTAGAATCATCACCTCCTCCAGAATTAAAATTGCTCTAGATCACATCTGAGTATCTATGTTTAGGATCAAGTGACATCCTTTTAGCATCCATTGCTTCAAACTCAACTCCTAACTTAAAAACTCAATTTTTGAGCATTTTAGAAGAATAAATAGGAGAAATTTTCAACAAACAAGGGTCTATGAATGGGTTTATGAATTATCTTTTTAAAATTAAAAATAAATATGTGAAATATTTTTTGAAGATTGGCAATAAACTATTGAAATTTATCATAGGCTATCTTCATAAGATTGGCAATCCAAAATCATTGGAATTTATTAATCTAATATTTGATACAAAATAGGTAAGAATCGGTATGGTTTGGTTGAAGATGGTAAACTTAGCGCTTCTTAGGAGGCAACACAGTTTTCAATTTTTAGCTTTTATTTTTTATCTTTTGCATGTTGTTAGGTTAATTGAGTCTTTTGTAGAAATCTGAAGATAATTTTGGCTAAGTTGGGGGAAAAATTTTTTAAAAAAATTTTTGGATCAGATGACATCTCTCCTTTTCTTTCTCATTACATGCACCTTTCATTTTTCTTGCTCTATTGAGGACAATGTCGATTAAGTTGGGAGAAAGAATAATAAAATAATAAAAATTTTTAAATTTTTAAAGTTCTTAAGTAAGTTAGTATTTTGCATTTAAGTACCTGATTATACTTAAAGAATTGAGTTAAACTAAGCATTTAAAAAAAAAATTGATGTACAGACTAGAGAGTTTGTGAGATATTGAAGGATCAAGTATTAAGAAAATCTAATAAAGAGTTATGTTTAGAACTTAAATAATTTTTTTTGAGTATTTTTAGATTTTTCTACTAGTATCGAAGAAGAGTTTACTTCTTATGGGCTTGTGTAGGGTAACTATATGTTTCTTCATATATTTAAAAAAAAAAGAGAGTTTTCAAGTACTTCATACTGAGTAACCAGACCTCTTTGCTTAAGCAAACATTGAGTTTCACGTCAAAAGCTATGAAGGGCAAAGAAGCTTGTTGAAAAGCTAGTTTTAACTCATAGCCTATTTGATTTGAGCAAGTAGGTCCGAGGGGTATTCTATATCTAGTGCCCTAAAGCCATTTGATTTGAGAGTCATTGGCTGAAAACTCGCTACATGGATCAAAAAGAAAGCTTAAGGGGTTAAGACTTTCAATAGCAGTACAACATTAAAAAAAAAAATCAATCAATAAATAAAGGATAGAAGTAATAATATACTTGTCTATATGAAGGTTAATGATTTGAAGATAAAAGTAGGGATATTTAAAAAAAAATCAAAAAAGGTTTAGTATTCTTAGCTTAACTCTCACATTGATTAGTATTAATACCTCAATGACATACCTCACTCACGCTCTACTGAATATCAGTGGCCCTTTTGAAAATTATTTGATGAAATTCAAAATTTTAAGTTAAATGATACTTAATTCTAAATTCTTTCTTCACACGAGGATGAGCAAAATTCAAGTTGGAGGGTTGTGATAAATGGCATATTTTTGTATTTATTATAGATATTTTTAATAATTTATAGTGCTAATATCTTCTGTTGGGTATAAAATACCCACAGCCGAAGTTCTCAGCAGGATTGACCCTTGCGGGCTCCGTCACCGACTTCAACTGCTGGTAAACTCCGTCCGGACTCCTACGGGGGCCGGACTTCGCACCTGACTTTAATTGCAGGAAGACTCCGCCCGGACTCCTACGGGAGCCGGGCTCCGCCGCCAACTTCAACCGCCCGGACTCCTACGGGAGCCGGGCCCCGTCCACGACTTCAATCGCAAGGAGGACTCCGCCCGGACTCCTACGGGAGCCGGGCTCCGTCACCAACTTCAACTGCTGGTAAACTCCGTCCGGACTCCTACGGGGGACGGACTTTGCACCTGACTTTGATTGCAGGAAGACTCCGCCCGGGCTCCTACGGGAGCCGGGCTCCACTGCCAACTTCAATCGCCCGGACTCCTACGGGAGCCGGGCCCCGTCCACGACTTCAACCGCAAGGAGGACTCCTACGGGAGCTGGGCTCCGTCACCGACTTCAACTGCTGGTAAGCTCCGCCCAGACTTCTACGGGAGTTGGGCTCCGTCAGCAACTTCAACTGCTGGTAAACTCCATCCGGACTCCTACGGGGGCCGGACTTCACACCTGACTTTGATTGCAGGAAGACTCCGCCCGGGCTCCTACGGGAGCCGGGCTCCGCCGCCAACTTCAACCGCCCGGACTCCTACGGGAGTCGAGCCCCGTCCATGACTTCAACCGCAAGGAAGACTCCGCCCGGACTCCTACGGGAGCCAGGCTCCGTCCATGACTTCTGCTGCAAGGAAGACTCCGTCCGGACTCCCACGGGAGCCGAGCTCCGTCCATGACTTCTGCTGCAAGGAAGACTCCGCCCGGACTCCCACGAGAGCCGAGCTCCGTCCACGACTTCTGCCGCAAGGAGGACTCCGCCCAGACTCCTACGGGAGCTGGGCTCCGTCCATGACTTCTGCTGCAAGGAAGACTCCGCCCGGACTCCTACGGGAGCCGGGCCCCATCCACGACTGCAACCGCAAGGAGGACTCCGCCCGGACTCCTACGGGAGGCAGGCTCCATCACCGACTTCAGCTGCTGGTAAGCTCCGCCCGGACTACTATGGGAGCCGGGCTCCGTCACCAACTTCAACTACTGGTAAGCTCCGCCCGGACTCCTACGGGAGCCGGGCTCCGCCCCCGGCTGTGACTGAAGGAAGACTCCATCCGAACTCCTGCGAAAGCTGGATTTCGAGCTCCTCTTGGACAGATGGCTAACTACCTCTCTCCGCCAGACACTCCAGTCAGACTTCAGTCGGTGGACCTCCCACCCCTGGCACATTGCAGTAACGGCCGCGATTCTGCTCCATTCCCTGCGGCAGATTCCACACGGCTCCATCACCCCATGACCCTACCCCACCTCCTGCGATGGATTCCACGTGGCTCCATCACTCCCTGGCAGGCCGTAATAATGGCCACGGCCCTGCTCCACTCTCTGTGACAGATACCACGCGATTCTTCTATCCTCTGGCACGTCGCGATAACGGATGCCACTCCACTTCTTGTGGCAGACTCCACGTGGCACGCCCCGGTAATAGCCACGGGTCCACCCCACTACTCTCTGCAACAAACTTTTCCTGACTCTGGGTGGCCTACTGTCGGACGGTTACAGGCGTCACTATCAATTTGTTGCCTCCTCCGTCTATAAAAGGGAAACCCCAGATACGTTATTCTATAAGCTCTTGTTTTTACCTAGAAACTCTGCTAAAATTTTCGTTCGAGCGCTCCATTCTTGTTGAGGCAGAGAACTGATTTGAGCATCGGAGGGTCTTGCCGGAGCAACCCCACCTCCGGTTTAGACTTCTTTTGCAGGTCCCGGCGGCGACCGCGACTCCCTCGACTCCAGCTTCTCCGACGCAAGTGGATTTTTGCACCAACAGGATTGGCGCTAGAGGAAGGGCTGTGTCTTCTCAGCATCCTTGTTCTTAAAGGAGCGCTCAATGGGACCATCCCCTGGCATTTCTTCCAGCATCCCCTCCTCCTTTCTCCACTCGGTCCTTGCTCGATGCCTCCTCGCAAGGCATCCACATGACGATCCACGGCCTCCGCGGTCAGATCTCAGGCTCCGACCTCACCTCCTGTTTCCCAACCTCCTCCTCCTCCTCCGACGGCGGCGGTCGGTGCAGAGCAGTTTGATCTGTTAGCACAGCAGGTCAGAAGCTTCACTGAAGCTGTGCAGGCTATGCAGCAGCAGCAGCAGCCGCAGGCGTCAGCGCGCCTGGAAAGGGTATCACCGGAGCACCAGAATCCGACGGTGGGGCGGGCCACTTGGGCCAGTCGTCCCATCTTTCTCGGGAAAATGAACCCGAGGGTGGAGAGCCCTCAATCGGATCACGACTCCACCCCTGGAAGATCCCTGCCCCCATTCTGCCAGAGGACCCTCGAGACCCGAAGTCGAGAGGATTTCCTAGACTGGAGACTCCAAGAGATAAACCAGCAGATTGAAGAACTCCGCCATGCTCCCCCCATTTATGGTGAAGATATTTGCACTGACCCCCCCTTTTCTCAAATGATCATGCAGGAACCGATCCCGCCAAACTTCAAGCTCCCCCAGTTCGAAAGCTACGACCGGACTTCGGATTCGGTTGATCATCTGGAAGCCTTTCGGATGATGATCTGCTTCACGGCACCCCCGATGCCATTCTATGCCGAGCCTTCCCATCCATCTTGAAGGGAGCGGCGAGAAACTGGTACTCGGCTCTGAAGTTGGGTACCATCTTTTCCTTCGATCAGATGAGCCATCAATTTGTGGCCCATTTTGTCAGCAGCCGGCGCCCCCGGAAGGGTTCGGAGTCCCTCATCAATATCAAGCAGAGGGAAGGGGAATCCATTCGGGCCTACATCAACCGTTTCAATGTCACGGCACTGGAGGTCCAGAACTTGGACCAATCAGTCGTAATGGCCGCTCTGAAGGACGGCCTTCAGAAGAATGACCTTTTGTTCTCCCTGGAGAAGAAGTACCCCAGGGATTTTGCTGATTTGTTGGCTCGAGCTGAAGGGTACGCCCGAGCAGAAGAAGCCTTCAAAATGAAGGATGAGGAGACCGCGAGGGAGCGGCAGACGGGAGACTCGAGTAAGCCCACAGTTGAAAAAAGGCCGAGGGAAGCTCGGCCACATTCTCGATCCCCTCCTGGGCACAAGCGTGCCCATACTCCACCCCGGGTACGCAGGCAGAGGAGTCCGGATCGTGGGGTTCGATGGGGCTCTCCACCGGGAAGGTTCCGCAATACGCCTCCCTCAATGCCTCGAAGACCTAGGTGCTGATGGAGGTCTGGGAGCAGCTCCCTAGGCCAGAGACGATGCGCACACACCCCAAAAAGTGCAACCCCAACAAGTTCTATCTCTACCACCACGACCACGGTCACGACACGGAGGAATGCATCCAGCTTCGAGACGAGATCGAGGAGCTCATCCAGAGAGGTCGACTTGACAGGTTCATCCGACGCCGGCCTGAGGGTAGAGAAGATCGACCAAGGGCCCTGCCGTAATCTGAGCCGCCAAGGAGGGAGGAGCAACTCGGAGATCGGCCTCCAATCAGGACCATCGACTCCATTACCGGGGGGCCTTAAGGAGGAGCAGACCTCCCACAACCATGGAACTCAGGAAACCTGTAAATGTATCGCTTACGATTTCACCTTGAATCTAAATTCCTTTCGACTTGGCATGCTCCTCCCATTTGGCATGGATTTGTCACGACTGGGTATAACCCCTTCAAAAAATTAAAGCAAAGTTATGTTAGGAACGGGAGGAGAACCTCATCCTAACATAACTAAAATGAAAGTCTGATTATTTTGAGATCAGATTGGGGGAGAGGCCTTGCAACGCCCTAATGTGCCCCCACAGCCATATCAGAAATAGGAGGAGAACCTCGTCCTGACATGGGCAAAGTCAAAGGCCCGGTTCTTTTAGACCAGATTGGGGGAGAGGCCTTACAACACCCTAATGTGCCCCCACAGCCATGTCAAGAACAGGGGGAGAACCTCGTCCTGACATGAGCAAAGTCAAAGGCCCGGTTCTTTTAGATCGGATGGTGGGAGAGGCCTTATAATGCCCTAATGTGCCCCCACAGCCATGTCAGGAACAGGAGGAGAACCTTGTCCTGATATGAGCAAAGTCAAAGGTCCGATTCTTTTAGACTGGATAGGGGGAGAGGCCTTACAACGCCCTAATGCGCCCCCACAGCCATGTCAGGAACATGAGAAGAACCTCGTCTTGACATGAGCAAAGTTGAAGGTCCAGTTCTTTTAGATCGGGTGGGGGGAGAAACCTCACAACGCCCTAATGTGCCCCTACAGCCATGTCAGAAACAGGAGGAGAACCTCATCCTGACATGGGCAAAGTCGGAGGCCCGGTTCTTTTAGACCGGATGGAGGGAGAGACCCTCGCAATGGCCCTTATATGCCCCCGCGGTCCCGTTGGGAATAGGAGGAGAACCTCATCCTGACGGTGATGAAACCCGACCGTCCAACAAGATCGGATGAAGGGGAAAGACCCCTTAGCGGTGCCTTCACACTCCTATGCAACCCCGCAAAAAGCGAGGGGAGGGCCCTCACTCGGAAAGAGGAGAGAAATTAAAGAGGAAGAGCGATGAGCTACGTCAGAAACAGATGAAGGACAAACCACACCAAAGACCTAAGAAACTTCATCTCAACAAAGACAGGAAGTTCTTACCAAACACCCCCGGCCTCTAAGAAGGCTCTCGACACAGGTCAAGAAGACAGCGACGTCTCCAAAGTAATGCGGAGTTCGGACCACCAAGCTCGAGCCTGCGGCCATGAATGATGAGGAAAGCAAACCAGTGTATCGATGACTGGGTGCCTCCCAACAACGTCAACGTCGGACAAGTCGAACGGCGAGAGAAGTTCGGCGGATGATAATTTAATACAATATGCGGACGAGGTAACACAAAATCCCCTTTTCATTTCATTTGTGAAATATACACTACAAAGCCCAGAAGGCCAAAGAAAAAAAAAAAGCAAAACGACAAAAGTGGGACAAAACAACAAAAGGAAAAGTGTATACATGAAAAGATAGAAGGACAAAAAGAGCCCTAAGGAGGCTCTGCTCCTTCTGACCTAGAATTATCTGCTCCACCCCTCATCCAGGACTGCCTTAGATTCTCAATTTCTTCTTCTAGCCCTCTCCTTTTCAGCAGCGCATCCTGGAGCGCCCGATGAAGTCGCTGGCTCTCGGTCTCCACCTCTCGATGCCTCTTTCTCAGGACCTCAGATTCCACCTCCGCGTCCGTGACGGCCCGCTGCTCGTATGCCGGCTGGATCTTCAATTGCTACAGCTCGGCCATCCTTTCCCCAAGGGTGGCAGAAAGCCCTTCGACAGTTTCTCTCAGGGACTGGAGTTCATTGGAATCCCGGGCAGAAGTCAGCTGAGCCCTGTCAGTCAGCTGCCTCTAAAGACGGGCGACTTCATCGGTCGCCGCCCTGAGTCTCCCTTTATATTCCTCTACCTGCCTGCGCCAACTGGCCCGATGCACATCGAAGCTCACCTCGGCATCCTGAAGCTGCTGCTGAAGGTCGGAGACCTTCTTCGACCACTCCCAGTCGCCGTCGGCCAGAGCCAAGAGCCGGGACGAACTTCCTCCCAGCTGGCCGATCTTCTCCATCACAGCCAACAGTTCCACCCTAAGAGCGCTGATCTTGGCAACTTGAGCTCAAATTCGATCGCTGGCACTCTTTTTGCATTCCTCGAGCTCCTTCGCGAAGTCTGCCTTCCTCCGGCTATACTCCATGATCCCCTTCATGTGGAGATTCCGAAGGTGGGTGGCCTCCGCGGTGGCTTCAGAATGACCCTCTCTCGATCTGTGAAGTTCGCCTTCCATCTTCTTTGACCTTTTTGTCAAGTGAAGGACTTCCTTCTTCATCCGCTGGATCGTCGCCTTCAGCGGAATCCCCAGGGGCAGGGGAAGTGCTTCTGCAGGACACTGCCATCGGAAGGCAAAAGCGTCAAGACATGACTCATCACAGAAAGAAAAGCAGAGAGAAGAAAGGGAGGAGGGAGAAGCCACCCATGATAAGAAACTCAACTTTATTGATTGGATGATTCTTGAAGACAAAAGGGAAAAGAAAAATTGTGGTAAAATAAAAATACAAGGTCGGAGGTCTCAGACATCAGGGATAGGGGTTGGAGAACTTGGCGTCCCTGGAAAGGAGGCTGCGGCAGCAGTGGCAGCGAGTGAGAGACCGACCTCGTCTTCAGACTCCTCACCCAGGAAGCTAAGGTCGAGCTCCAAAAATTTCCTGACCACCTTCTCCTAGCAGAGCTCGAACCCCTTGATGAACGTCTCCTGGCCGAATTGGACATTCAAGTCCCTTATCTCTGCGGATGTCTTAAATTCCTCTACCATGAGGATCCTGGCCTCCGAGACCAAAACTAAAATCTGCTCAGCCAAATTGGTGACCTCGGCCTCCGCCTTTCTCACCGTCTCCTCCAAGGCCTGCTTCTCCTCCTTCCGGGCTTGTTTCTCTCTTTCCAGGGCCCCTTGGAGGATGACTACTTCGGCTGCCTTTTCTTTAAGGCAAGCGACCTTGGCCCGACAGCGCTCCTCCACCTGGACGGCGTCCCTCCTCGCCTGGTTCATCGTCTCGATATTGGTGAGGAGCTGGTGCCCAATCTGCAAGGACGACAAGGGGATCAGAACAAGGGTCAAATAGCCGGTTCAATGAAGATTTGTTTACCTCGAGGAAGGACCCTAGGGAGTCCCAGACCCACTGCTTTGGATCGATGCGGTCGATACTCGCAACGACTTCAGGCAGGATGCAGCCGTCGATCAACCGCCTGATCAAGTCCTTGTCATTGAAGGGATTCTCTGGCTCCTCTTCGAAACAGAGGGACTCGTCAGCGGTGGCTCGACGGCTACTCACCCTGTGGGCCACCGACTTCCTTCTCCTCCCCCTCTCGACTACTGGTGCCTCCACAGGGCGGACCCTCGAAGCGAGAGCCCCAGTCGGTGGACTCCTCGAAGAAGCCCGGGGGGCCGTAGGTTCGGCGTCCAAAGGAATGTCGATCGCAGGGGCCACCTGGACGGATGCGGCCAAGCTCGACTCCTCCGCCCTAGCCCTCTTTGCCAGTCCGGAGGCTGCGGCACCCTTTATTTTGTGGGCCTTGAGGCCCCTGGCAAGCATCCGTGCTGCTTCGGCATCCATTCCTTAAAAAAAAAAGAAAAAGAAGAGAAAGAGAAAAGGGAGAGAGATCAGAAATCAATAATGGAACGAAAAAGGAGTGGCAAAAAAAAAAAAAAAAGAAGGAAAAAAAGAGAAAGAAGAGAGAAAGAAAAAGGATAGAAGAAAAAGAAGAGAAAGGAAAAGATAAAGTACTCGCAGGATCCTGGGGGCTCAGGCCAATGTTGAACAAAAACTGCTCCCTCAGAAGGTTGGGAAGAGAAGGAGCGGAATAGGCGAGAAACTTCCGGGCAGCCTGGAGGTCGTCCTCCCCCAGGCTGGGAGCCCGGCGGACAGAATCCCTCAGAGAGTCCCAAGGGGGCAGGCCCAGCCTCAGGGTCGGGCAGTGGACAAAGAGATATTTCTCCTTCCAGTTGTGGATTGAAGAGGGGGCACCTTTCAGCAACCCCTTCTTGCCGAACTGAAGGGAGAAATACCACCAGTCCTTCACCGAAGGATGACGCTTGAAGGTGTAGAAGTGCCTAAACAGAGAGAGGGACGGCTGGACCTCGACTACAGGGCAAAGGGAGAGAAACCCTATCAAAAACCTAAAAGAGTTCGGAGCAACGGAAGCCAAAGAGATGTCTAAGAAGCGGAAGAGGGCGACAACAAAGGACGAAAGCAGAAGCTGGAGTCCGGCACGAAATGCCTCCTGATACAGGGAAAAATGATTGGGTGGGGGAGTGCTAGCCCGGTCGGAGGGGCCAGGCAGCTCCAGGTCGTACTCCGGGGGAACTCCATACTGAACCCTTATCAGAAGGAGTTCATCCGGAGTCAGGGAGAATGGAATGGCGCCCGTCGCAAAAATCGGGCAGAGCCCAGCCCCAGGTGCGGGTTCATCTACAGAGTGAGGGACCTGGGGGGTTGAGGCGGAAGAACTCCCGAAACCACTGGGAGCGGAAGAGCCGGAAGACATTTCGAATAACTCCGAATGAAGACTCTAAAGATCCCAAAGAAGACGGACAGGACAAAGGATGGGAGGCTAGAGGAGACTAACTCAATGGAATACAACAAAAAAAAATGACGAAGAAAAAGCCCCTAAGTGGCAGGAAGGAAGATGAAGGTTCTGGAACTAACCTAGATCGCTCAGAGGGATGCAGGGGGGCGAGAACAGGGACGACTCGAAGGGCGCCTATGGCCCGAGAAGATGCCAATAGAAACAGGGCTCTCGAAGGAAGGGCAGATACTGGTAGAACTCTGGAGCAGAATAGGGCCCCTAAAGGTGGAAAGACGGGTTTAAATAGACCCTGGGATCTGGTGCCATAATGATCGAGAATCCCCCCAGGCCGGCCCGCGCTCGACGCGAGTCCCACTTGCCGCGACAGGCGGCTAAAAGCGGCTGACGGTTGGTAGGGCCATTATTGCACCGTACCTGGGTCAGTGTACCAGTGGAAATTTCAAAGGGTCCCTTCGTATCGCCCCGATTCGAAAAGACTCCAGCACACGCACATTTAATGCCAAAATATCTGGGGGTGGTCGTGCGCAGGATTCGTGGGGACAACTTCGGCTATGCTGATCTCTCTGTACTTCCTTCATTCGAAATTCAAACTCGAAAGTAGGGGGACTGGTGTTGGGTATAAAATACCCACAGCCGAAGTTCTCAGCAGGATTGACCCTTGCGGGCTCCGTCACCGACTTCAACTGCTGGTAAACTCCGTCCGGACTCCTACGGGGGCCGGACTTCACACCTGACTTTAATTGCAGGAAGACTCTACCCGGACTCCTACGGGAGTCGGGCTCCGCCGCCAACTTCAACCGCCCGGACTCCTACGGGAGTCGGGCCCCGTCCATGACTTCAATCGCAAGGAGGACTCCGCCTGGACTCCTACGGGAGCCGGGCTCCGTCACCAACTTCAACTGCTGGTAAACTTCGTCCGGACTCCTATGGGGGCCGGACTTCGCACCTGACTTTGATTGCAGGAAGACTTCGCCCGGGCTCCTACGGGAGCCGGGCTCCGCCGCCAACTTCAACCGCCCAGACTCCTACGGGAGCCAGGCCCCGTCCATGACTTCAACCGCAAGGAGGACTCCGCCCAGACTCCTACGGGAGCGGGACTCCGTCACCGACTTCAACTGCTGGTAAGCTCCGCCCGGACTCCTACGGGAGCCGGGCTCTGTCACCAACTTCAACTGCTGGTAAACTCCGTTCGGACTCCTACGGGGGCCGGACTTCGCACCTGACTTTGATTGCAGGAAGACTCCGCCCGGGCTCCTACGGGAGCCGGGCTCCGCCGCCAACTTCAACCGCCCAGACTCCTACCGGAGCTGGGCCCCGTCCATGACTTCAACCGCAAGGAAGACTCCGCCCGGACTCCTACGGGAGTCGGGCTCCATCCACGACTTCTGCTGCAAGGAAGACTCCGTCCGGACTCCCACGGGAGCCGAGCTCCGTCCACGACTTCTGCTGCAAGGAAGACTCCACCCCGACTCCCATGGGAGCCGAGCTCCGTCCTTGACTTCTGTCGCAAGGAGGACTCCGCCCGGACTCCTACGGGAGCCGGGCTCCATCCACGACTTCTGCTGCAAGGAAGACTCTGCCCGGACTCCTACGGGAGCCGGGCCCTGTCCATGAGCTCAACCGCAAGGAGGACTCCGCCCGGACTCCTACGGGAGCCGGGCTCCGTCACCGACTTCAACTGCTGGTAAGCTCCGCCCGGACTCCTACGGGAGCCGGGCTCCGTCACCAACTTCAACTGCTGGTAAGCTCCGCCCGGACTCCTACGGGAGCTGGGCTCCGCCCCCGGCTGCAACTGAAGGAAGACTCCATCCGAACTCCTGCGAAAGCTGGATTCCGAGCTCCTCTTGGACAGATGGCTAACTACCTCTCTCCGCCAGACACTCCAGCCAGACTTCAGCCGGCGGACCTCCCACCCCTGGCATGTTGCAGTAACGGCCGTGATTCTGCTCCATTCCCTGCGGCAGATTCCACGCGGCTCCATCACCCCACGACCCTGCCCCACCTCCTGCGACGGATTCCACGTGGCTCCATCACTCCCTGGCAGGCCGTAATAATGGCCACGGCCCTGCTCCACTCCCTGTGATGGATACCGCACGATTCTTCTATCCTCTGGCACGTCGCGACAACGGATGCCACTCTGCTTCTCGTGGCAGACTCCACGTGGCACGCCCCGGTAATAGCCACGGGTCCACCCCACTACTCTCCGCAACAAACTTTTCCTGACTCTGGGCGGCCTACTGCCGGACGGTTACAGGCATCACTATCAATTTGTTTCCCCCTCCGTCTATAAAAGGGGAACCCCAAATACGTTATTCTATAAGCTCTTGTTTTTACCTAGAAACTCTGCTAAAATTTTCGTTCGAGCGCTCTATTCTTGTTGAGGCAGAGAACTGACTTGAGCGTCGGAGAGTCTTGCCGGAGCAACCCCACCTCCGATTTAGACTTCTTTTGCAGGTCCAGGCGGCGACCGCGACTCCCTCGACTCCAGCTTCTCCGACGCAAGCAGATTTTTGCTCCAACATCTTCTAGAAAATCTAATTTCATTAATAAATTTAATTTTTTTATAAAAATAAATAATTTAAAAAAATATAAAATTAGGGCATATTTATGAAAAATAGATGTTGATTTAATTGAACAATTTAAGCACCAAAATAATGAAAAATTTTTAAAAAACATAATGCATATTTTTTTTCTATTTTTCAGACAAAAATTAGAGCAAACATCAAGCAAAAATATCCTAAAAAATAATTTTTATTACCTTCGATGCATGGTGGACCGATCGCTCAGTCCACAAAAGCAAGGGTGCGGTCCACAGAATAGTTTCGTGATCCACAAGCACGGTTCACAGGTGAGACAGAAGAAATTTGCATGATCCAATGGTCTAAATTTAAACTGAATCAGATCTGATGGTCCACATTCATTGTCGGTTAAAAGAAGGAGATTTGAGCATGATTCGATGGTCGAAAATCCATTCGATGGCTGATCTGATGGCTAGCATTCATCCTGACTTTGAATAGGAGATAAAGGGTACTGATCAATGGCCCAGATCTCATTCGAAGAATGATTAGACGGTTGTGGTGGAATCCGATCCTGATAAGGAGATTAACGTTGATTTTTTGGAGCGATCTGGGTGGTCCAAAGGCAATCCGACAGTCAAAAATTAATATAACAGTTATAATACATTTTCTAAAGATTTTAGGACTCCTTTTGTGATCAGAAAAAAGCAAAAAATTTATTTATAAATAGGAGGTCTGGGAATAAGTCTTGGGAGCAAAAAAAATTAATAGAAAGTTAAAAAAAATTAAAAAAAAAAATTAGATAGATTTAGAGATCCAAAGGAAAGAAGAAGAGAGTCGGTTCGCTCTACGGAGTACGAAGGAAGGTGGAGAGGTCATCAACCATCTTTCTGATGAGGCTGAGCTGATCAACTTTAGATCCTTATTATAGTTTTATTTTATTTTATTATTTTTTTTAAATTTTTTATACTTAAATTTTAATTTCAATCAATGCAAAATTTATTTTTTCTTGCATTTTAAATTCTTGTCTTTTATTTTTATTGTAATTAGATGCTAGGATCTAATTAGTAGATCTTAGTATCAATTTATTTTATGTACTTTAAATTTTTATTATTTATTTTTATTACAAGTAGATGCTAGGATCTAAATAATAGATCTTAGTATCGGATTTATTTTTTTATACTTTTAATTTTTATTTTTTGACTTAAATTACTTTCTTCAAAATTTTATTTTTTTTACAAAATTAAAGATTTCAAATCAAAATCCTATTCTCTCTATGGATTTGATCCAACTCGCTACTTTCTATGTGTTTTTAATTTTTGTTGAAGTTGAAATTAAATTGATAATCATGGTGTCCTAACGACAACATCACGATCATATCAATATGCTATTACTAGGATGATAGACATATCAAGTGTAGGTCGTTGTGTGCCATATAGGTGTTGGATGTGTGCCCTAGAAGTCAATCTTGACTGACACATACTTTTCTCTAGGGCATGTTTTGTACTTATTGGATAGTCTTAACAATTAATCATATTTATATGTCCATGATTTATCCTAAAATTTAATAAAGATAATTTTGTATACTTTCAAAGTGTTGAAAATTTGAGACATACATCAGTAGTGGTTAATTTCTAAATGCTCCCGATCAAAGGATCAGCACGGAGGACAGTGATCTATCCATTCGAGATCGGTGCACAGATCACCTTCCTTTAGGGCAGATGAGTCTTGAGTCTACGGTGTAGAGACATTAGGTGAGAGTGCAGGTGGTTGTTAGAGAATAACTTGCACTGAGCGTGACCAACATGAGAAACCACATGGATGTCTACTCACTCATCAATGATTTTCTCGATGCTACAGTGGTGTGACTAATCCTTTGACCTATGGTGTGTTGGCTATTTGTAGCGAGGCTATATAGTTTGACTGCACGTTTCCTTGGTCCCTAGCCATATGGGTTCTTGCTGTGTATGTTGGCTATGTAGGTTCAAGTTTGCTGTTTGGAGTAGGATACACCTAGATGGAATTTATTGATCTTGATAGAAAAGGAGAAGTCCTATACGATTCGTAAGACTGAGTTCAGAAAAATCTCTAGCTAGAGTAAGTGTAAATACTGAAAAAGAGTTTTCATGAGATTCACAAATGAACTCGAGTCGAGCCAATCTAGCATATGACTGACGATGGGGTTTGACGAGTTCTCCATGACCTCCGTCAAGTCGGGACTCTCGATAGAGAGATTGTATCACACGATAACTGTACCTAAGGATTTATTTTTCTATTCTATTGAGTTGCCATTACATGTTACTAGACATCATTGGTGGATCATGAGAACTCACTAAGATCATTTTTAGATCAACGATCTTTGTTGAGGTGAGTTGGAATCATTTTGGCCCATCGAAAAGAGTTTCGATGATACTGTGATGGAGATCATGGTATGTCTTATTACTAGACAGAATAGAACCTGAGAGGTCACACACAAAAAGAGTATAACTTGATTAATAGTTTGGATCATATTCAAATTACCAATCAGATTGATAGTTTGAATTTTAGAAAATCTAATTTGTAAGCATTGCAGTTTTGGCAGCTGCTAATTGTTAGCGTAGGGACTTAATTGTAAGTGTTGTAATTTTTTTTAAAATTGATTAAATTATGAATTAAATCTTACTTAATTTAAATTAAATTTAATTTATTAGACTTAATTTAATTTAATATTAATTAGATTCAATTATCCAAATCAGATTTGGATTTCAGGCTTGATTGGATCAGGCTTGACAGCCTTTTCAAATTCGACTCATTTTGGACTCGATTTGAACCCAATTGAGGCTCTACTTGAACCAGATGAACTAAGACTTGGAGAGCCCAAGTTCTCTAAAACTCTCTCTCTAAAATTTATGTCAAAATAAGAAGTGAGATATTATTTTTCTCATCATTCTTTCTTCACACGTGTGAAAGGAGAGGATTGGCGCCCCACCTTATCTGGAAGTCTTTTTCATCCAATTTTTTTTTATTTGAATTTGATTCAAAATAGAATAGAAATCTCTCAAATTAAGATATAGAAGTTTTTTTTTTGTATGACAAAAAAAATTGGGAAAGGTGGGATATGCGCTTATGGTGAGAAGAGATTTCTTTCTTGCAATTCAACCTTATCTCCACACCTTTCCAATTCTTGATTTAATTTCAACACCTTAGATGAGATCTCTTGGGTGTGATGGAGAGGGTGTGCATGGGATAAGATGAGGAGTGTGACAAAAAATTAAAAAAAAAGGGGTGTGAAGAGTTTGTGACGTTAAAAAAGATGTGAGGTGCTACTTCTTTCTTTCTTACACACCCCAACGCCCAACTTCCTTCTCCTTTCTTCCTTCATGTCCATGTTCAGATTTGATAGAGATTAGACCTAAGAAGAGAAAAGAGAGAGAAGAAGAGAAAAAAAAGAGTTCTTCTTCTCTTCATGGTGATCTGATTCAGATCCTGTTAGATCTGCACGAAAGAGTTCGCACAGTGATCTGCTTCTTCAAGATCTGGAAGAAGAGATCAAGATCCATGGATGAGGAGTGAGATCTACAAGGTGCTAGCAGACTGATAATCTTAGTGCTCTGAATCAAGAAGCTCCATGTGGATACCAGCAGAGGTCGGACGCATGCGCGGCTACGATCAGAACTCAGGACATCCGCAGGATCTGAGGTATGGAGATTCGATCTCCATTTTATTTTTCTAACAGTTTGTTTTTCTGTTTCAGATATCAGATCATGGGTATATGTTCATATTAAGACCTTTACTATAGTTTTTAGATCTGATTTGATATATGAATAAATTAAAATTATTTTAATTTTTTTATTTCTACTGTGTACGTGTCTAGAAAAAGTTTCAAACTACATGTATAAAATCATAGCGGATTTTCTAACAGTAGTATTAGAGCCAGGTTCTGATATGAACATGAAACTCCCTCAGATCTGATATCTGATTTGTAGAAATCAAATATGAAAGTTAGTTAGATGATCACATTGTTTTGAAATAAAGTTGTCCTGGCATAACCCCTGTTATGCTGAACGGTTGTCCTAGAATGATGTAGAACATCGATTAAGGTTAGATCTGATTTTTCTACATACTATAATATAATTATAGGATTATTTTAGATCTAAAATCATTTTAGATCTAAAATAAATCATGAATTATTCAGATCTGAAATTGATTTAGATCTGAATATTTTAATTAGGGTGTAATTTGAATTTAGTATGTTTGCTGAAATTTTTTCTACATGTATAGATTTAATGTTATGGTTTATATGTTTGACATGTGAAAGATATATTGATTTGATTTTTAATTGATTATATATGTGATATATTAGATTAAATTTTTAGTAGCTTAGTAATTGAATTGGGATAGTCACCATGGCCGTCCAATCATAAGATGATGAAGGGATCAAAGTCCCTCTCTTGCCCATTCAATGGGTTCTCTCTTATGACGTATAGAGGTGCCGACTGTGATATTTTCTATATAGATGAATAGTGAATAAAAAATTATAATTATTATATTTTTTAATTTAAATCAGATTATGCATGTATTTTTATGTATTTTAGATCGTTAAAATATTATATTTGATATATTGTTTGACACACGATCTAAAACTTAATTTCTGTAAAACTCTAGATCCAAAATCCTAGGCTTTGTTTGAATGAGAGCATGAAACTGTGACTGGTATGCCTATGGAGTTGACTCGATTTTCAATTGGATCAACTCGAGTGCTTGGTGGGTTGACTCATTTTTGTTAGAGCTGACTCAAGACCCTAGTAGGTCAGCTCATTTGCTGATGAACCGACTCAATTATGCATCTAGGTCTATAGGTTTCTATTTGTCTCAGTGTGTGCTGACTCACTGTGACAAATCGATTCGTGTATCAGGATACACAAATCGATTCAACAATGCAAACAATCATATTGTATGGGATACAATATAAATGGTTTAGATTAGAAAATATTTCAAGATCTAAATCCAAATCCATGTATATAATGTACTTAATTAAGAAATAAGATTTGAAATTATAGGATATAAAATTATAAATTTAAGATCTAAATTTCAATGCATAAAATATAGGCTTCGGATATGGGTTGAACAAATTAGGTTTAGAGACTAAACTACAACTAGGGTCACTGATTAGATCAGGTTAGAACCATTTTTGATTTTAAACAGTTGATCGAACCTAATCAAAAGTTGATTAGGATTAGGTCAAAGGGGCTCAAAATTAAATTTAGTTATAGTTGGTCAAATTGATTTACATGTGATATAAATTGATTAAGTCAAGATTGAATTTGGCTCAACGGTTTGAGCCTGGATCTATAGGTTAACCTAATTAATTCTAATCAACCAATTTGGTGTCTAAGATAAATATTAGATGGTGGTTATTTAATTTTTTTCATTGTTTGATCTGGCCAATTCGTTAGTGTTTAAGGAAAGCAACGGGGGGACCCCCACTCATCTTTACTTACCTGGCCATCTTGGGAGATTATGTTTTATATTAGGTTACTTGTTGACCTGGGTTCACCCATGCCGACTAGGTTGGTCAGACATGAAATATGTTAATCTAAACCAGATTAGTCATTACATCAGATGTATGTGACCAATTAGAAGAGATCTGAACCTAAATCTCCTCTCTAAATATTAAGTCTACTGATTTTCCACCGTTGTAGAAATGTGGATGCCTTTTCTGGCATTGATCGTTCTCGACTGGTTATAGTGGTTCAATTGCATCAGGAAGGCACAACCACTCTATTGACATCAGATGTCCTGAGGTAAAGATGGGGTTGGGCCCAATAACTGTTAGGTGAGGGACCCAATAATGGCTTTGCATTCGCTGATAAATGGTGGGTTGGACTTAACTAAAGAATATACCAATAACTATTAGGTGAGACCACAGGACTTAGAGATCAAGTCGCTACAACATGCTTGGAGAAGCATCTAGATAAAGAGTTGTCTACACATTGATATACATATCACCAATAGCTGTTAGATGAGGTACCGTATATCGATGGGATCGTAGCACCCACTAGAACTATTTATTATGTTAGGATTTTTATTTCTCCACCCGAGGAGTGTGAGAGACTCAAAAAATATGTGAGAGCTTTTTATTTATTTTTAAAGTCTCTAGAATAAATTATTACAAGTATAATCATCTAATTAAATCTTTACTCTCTATGATCAATTCTTTCAGCTTCCAACCCTCTAGCTCGAATCCTAGATATCTACTACTTAACTAAAATTGATTACATATTCTGATTCAAAAATCTAAAAATAGTTCTTAGCTTTTAGAAATTAAGCCATGTTCTTGACCAGATTAATCCAATGTCATCAGCTTGTCCAATCCATAGTTAACGAGCTATACTTGACAAATAGTTGGACATTGACAATGAGATTAGATGCTATCAATTAGATTCCATAGTCGATGAAATCCAATATATGTATAAGGACATGTAGACTGTCAATGACATGTTGATTCATCTACCATAGTTATGAGATAATCAGAGTCACACAATGCATGAGATGCATGATGGGCAGTTTGTCCATGATCGATGATCAAGGATATTAAAGAACTTGAAAAGCTCGATATGACTATGCATAAGAAATTACTAATAGATTTGATCTTATAATTTTTGATTCATATGGATAGTTTATGAAACTATTATATGAATAAATATTATAGAACCTTAACTGAATTAGTCGATATGCTGGTAACTAAGGGACCTTGAAAAGTTCAGAGGTACATACTTGGAGAACCTAAAAGAAATATTTACATACCTTCAAAAGGAATGTCAAGTTACTCAAAATTGATCATATGGTTTTTTCTTTTTTATTAGACTTTAGTACATATTATGCACTTTAATATAAGGTCTAAGGAAGAAAGAGGACTGAGGGAAGGTGAAATAACTCTTTTGAGTCGGTAATTGTGCAAAAAGGTTGCACTGAGGCTGTGAGCACCTAATCTTGATGATTACTGTTTGGATTTAATTTTTATCATTTGCATGGTGTCATGCATTTGTAAAAATTATTTGAGCAAAACAATGAATGCCATTGGGCTTGAGAGATTCAGAACCAGATAACCTGAAGTATATAGATGGTTTTTTTTGGCTAGGTCATGTATAAAAAAAAATGATTTGCCGACTGGAGAAAATGGTCTTTTGGGCTCATTGACTATTAAGTCATATCTAGTCTGTGAATTATCTCTTTGAGGATTAATGATCAAGCTATCTTTTATGGGTTAAAGGACTAGGACCACTGAGATACTTGTCCTAGTACACATACAATATATATGGTCCATTTGATGAGCCAGACTAGGAGGTTATCACTACTTTATTACCTTTATCGATGAGCAATCATGGTATAGGTGTGTATGTGAAATACAAATCTGAAAGATTTTGAAAGATTTAAAGAATTCAGATATGAAGTACAAAAAATAAATCAAAAAAACCATAAAAGTACTTCGATTAGATCAAAAATACAATATCAAATAGAAAATTTGTCGATTATCTAAAGAGAATGGTATAGATTCACGATGGAATTCTCCTTGTACACCTCAGCTTAGTGGTGTATCTGTGAGGAGTGATGGCACTATATGAGATATGGTTCGGTCCATCATGAACGTCAGTAATTTAACTATTGTTTCTTCAGGAACAAGATTTAATTTTTGAAATTTAAATAAGGTTTCCTCTAAAGTTGGTTTCACCACACTATATAAGATATGATATGGTGGACAAGTTAGAGGATAGATCTGAGAGAACTCATTTATTAGGTATCTCAAAAGGTGTTTGAGATATCACTTTTTCTTTCTAGTGGTTCACAATGTGATTGGGAGCAATCATACTATTTTTTTGGAAACAGTGAGAGGATGAAATCAAAGAGAAAGTCTCAAAAGAATAACAAGTCACAATATCTATACAATCTATTTAAAATGAGCCAGTATATGTAGTACTTCCTCCACCTCATCGATCTAGTAGGATCTCCTATCCTTTAGAAAGATACTTGGTATTCTTACAAAAGATTTAGAGAAAGTGTTTCTCGAGGAAGATTAGGAACATAGAGATGATCCCAAAAATCTACAACGACATGATGTGAGGAATCATGTAGTTATATGAAGGTCAGTGGTTGGATCCCATGCTGACATCGATTATGATGTGGTTATATATAGAATTTTTTTTTCAAAGATCTAGGTCAAATATTTTGGAAATAAAAGGTCTATACAGATAGATCCTAAAAGGATGTTTGGTTTTCACAGATAAGTACATAGAAGAGGTGCTGAAAGGGTTCAGCATTGAAACCTTCAAGAGGGATCCATTATCTTCTTGGGTATAGGTGTATGCCATGTTATGTACTTGACTTGGTATATCTTGCTGTGAAAGTCATGAGCAGATATTAGTTGAATCCAGGCTGGGAGCATTGGATTGCTGTGAAAATATCCCTAAGTACTTAAGAAGCACTAAGGGATTATTCTTCATCTTTGAAGAAGGGTTAGAGCTAAGAGTAGGAGGATACACTGATGCTGATGGTAGAATGTCTACATCAGCATGTATTCTTAAGTTATATTAGTTTGATTTATTGAAAGAATTCCAAATAATCAACCAGTGGAAGCTGAATATGCTATAGATGTGCAAGATGCATTCTGATTCTTATGATAGTTGTAGACTTAGATGTCATATCATTGGATGCTATGACATTGTACTACAAAGATAATGGTCCATCCTTGCTAAGGACCTAAGATCTCACCAGAAGTCTAAGCACATAGAACAGATATACACGATTATCTCAAGTAGAAATACGTGGAGGTGAAGAGAGTGGACTCCACATGATAGTGGTAAGCCCAAGTCACTTAGGTAGCTAAACACTGAAGCCAATCTTCAAAAGATGGGGCTCAAGTATATGGCAGATTGGCTTTAGTGCAAGTGGGAGTTTGTTGGATGTGTGCCCTAGAAGTCAATCTTGGCTGACACATACTTTTCTCTGGGATATGTTTTGTACTTGTTGGGTGGTCTTAATAACCAATCATATTTATGTGTCCATGATTTATCCTAAAAATTAATAAAGATAATTTTGTATATTCTCAAGATGTTGAGAATTTAAGACATACATCATTAGTGGTTAATTTCTAAATACTCTCGATCGAAGGATTGTCACGGAGGACAGTGATCAATCTATTTGAGATCGATGCACGGATCACCTCTCTTTAGGGTAGATGAGTCTCGAGTCTGTGGTGTAAAGATACTGGGGTGAGAGTGCAGGTGGTTGTTAGAGAATAACTTACACTAAGCGTGACCAACATGAGAAACCACTTAAATGTCTACTCACTCGTCTGTGATTTTCTCGATGCTGCAGTGGTGTGACTGATCTTTTGACTTAGGTATGTTGGCTATTCGCAGCGAGGCTATATAGTTTGACTACACATTCTCTTGATCTCTAGCCATATGGGTCCTTGCTATGTATGTTGGCTATATAAGTTTAGGTTTGCTATTTGAAGTAGGATACACCTAGATGGAATTTATCGATCTTGGTAGAAAAAGAGAAGTCCTATGTGATTCATAAGACTGAGTTCAGAAAAATCTCTGGTCAGAGTAAGTGTGAATACTGAAAAAGAATTTTTACGAGATTCATAAATGAACTTGAGTCAAGTCAATCTAGCATATGACTGACGATGGGGTTTGACGAGTTCTTCATGACCTCCATCAAATTGAGACTCTCGATAGAGATATTGTATCACACGATAACTGCACCTAAGGGTTTACTTTTCTGTTCTGCTGGGTTGTCACTATATGTTGTTAGACATCACTGGTGGATCATGAGAACTCACTAAGATTATTTTCAGATCAACGATCTTTGTTGAGGTGAGTTGGAATCATTTTAGCCCATCGAAAAGAGTTTCGATGATACTGTAATGGAGATCACGGTATGTCTCACTACCAGACAGAATAGAACCTGAGGGGTCACACACAAAAGGAGCATGATTTGATCAATAGTTTAGATCATATTCGAATTATCAATTGGATTGATAGTTTGAATTTTAAAAACTGCTAATTTGTAAGCATTACATTTTGGCAGCTACTAATTGTGAGCGCAGGGACTTAATTGTAAGTGTTATAATTTTTTTTGATATTGATTAAATTATAAATTAAATTTTAATTAATTTAAATTAAATTAAATTTAATTAGATTTAATTTAATTTAATATTTGTTGGTGCAAAAATCCACTTGCGCCGGAGAAGCTGGAGTCGAGGAAGTCGCGGTCGCCGCCGGGACCTGCAAAGGAAGTCTAAACCGGAGGTGGGGTTGCTCCGGCAAGACCCTCCGATGCTCAAGTCAGTTCTCTGCCTCAACAAGAATGGAGTACTCGAACAGAGAATTTAGCAGAGTTTTTTAGATGAAAGATGAGAGCTTATTGAATAACGTATCTGGAACCCCCTTTTATAGGCGGAGGGGGCGATAGCCTGATAGCGACATCTGTAACCGTCTGGCAGCGGGCTGCCCAGGGTCAGGCGGAGTTTGTTGCAGAGAGTAGTGGGGTGGACCCGTGGCAATCATCGGGGTGTGCCACGTGGGGCCTGTCGCGGAAAGTGGAGCGGCGTCCGCTGTCGTGACTCATCTGCGGGTGGTGGAATCGCACAGGATCCGCCGCAGGGGGTGGAGCAGAATCATAGCCGTTAATACAGCCTGTCAGAGAGTAATGGGGTCGCGTAGGGTCCGCCGCAGGGAGTGGAGCAGATTCTTGGCCGTTAATACAGCCTGCCTGGGAGTGCAGATCCGTCGGCTGAAGTTCGGCAGCGGTCGGAGCTGATGACGGAGTCTGGCTCCCGTAGGAGTCCGGGCAGAGTCCTCCTTGCGGTTGGAGTCGTGGGCGGAGCCCGGCTCCCGTGGGAGTTCGGGCGGAGTCCTCTCAGAGTTGAAGTCGCGGGCGAAGCCCGGCTCTCGTAGGAGTTCGGGCGGAGTCCTTCTGCAGTTGAAGTTGGCGATGGAGCCCGGCTCCCGTAGGAGTCCGGGCGGAGTCGTCCTGCAATTGAAGTTAGGTGCGAAGTCCGGCTCCCGTGGGAGTCCGGACGGATCTTACCGGCGGTTGATGTTGAGGACGGAGCCCGGCTCCCGTAGGAGTTCGGGCGGAGTCTACTTGCGGTTGAAGTTGTCGGCGGAGTCCGGCTCCCGTAGGAGTCCAGACGAAGTCTGTCTGCAGCCGTTGGTGTCGAGGACGAAGCCCGACTCCCATAGGAGTCCGGGCGGAGTCTTCCTACAATTAAAATCAAAGGCAAAGTCCGGCTCCCGTAGGAGTCCGGACAAGGCTTACCGGCAGTTGATGTTGAGGATGGAGCCCGGCTCCCGTAGGAGTCCGGGCGGAGTCTACTTGCGGTTGAAGTTGTCGGCGGAGTCCGACTCCCGTAGGAGTCTGGACGAAGTCTGTCTGCAGTCGTTGGAGTTGGCGATGGAGTCTGGCTCCCGTAGGAGTCCGGGCGGAGTCCTCCTGCAATTGAAGTTAGGTGTGAAGTCCGGCTCCCGTGGGAGTCCGGACGGATCTTACCAGTGGTTGATGTTGAGGATGGAGCCTGGCTCCCGTAGGAGTTCGGGCAGAGTCTACTTGTGGTTGAAGTTATCGGCGGAGTCCGGCTCCCGTAGGAGTCCGAATGAAGTCTGTCTGCAGCCGTTGGAGTCGAGGATGAAGCCCGGCTCCCGTAGGAGTCCGGGCGGAGCTTGCAAGGGCTAATCCCGCTGAGAACTTCGGCCGTAGGTATTTTGTACCCAACACTAGTCCCCCTACTTTCGAGTTTGAACTACGAACGAAGGAAGTACAGAGAGATGGGCATGGCCGAAGTTGTCCTCTCGAATCCTACGCCTAACCGCCCTTGGATATGTTGGCATTTAATGTGTGCACGTCAGAGCCCTTTTTTTGGTTAAGGTGACCTGAAGAGTCTTTTCGGAACTCCCACCGAAACACGATCCCAAGCATCGCGCTACGAAAATTTGCGAACAGTCAATCCTCGATAGCGGCGAGTGGGACATGCGGGACACGTGGCATGCACCAGTTGGCCAAGGGACATCCGCCGCCATAACTGCGCTAAGATCCGTTGGCTATTTAAACCCCCTACTCTTCCTTCGGGGCTTCATCCTGCCGAGAGGATGGCACCTTTCTTTCGTCTGAGAGCCTAGCTACTCAGCCACTTCCTCCGCACCGGTCCTTGCCGTCTTCAGCCCCTCGATTCTTCTCTAAGGGGTTCCCACATCATGTCCTCCACCCCGGAGGCCATCCTCAAAGGGATGTCTAGGGCTTGGAGGAAGGCGAGGAGGAGAACAGCGGTCGGTGAGTTCTCCGGTCATCAAGTGGCCGCTGAGGATCCCCGTTGTTTCAAAGGGGGCTCAAGGAAGAATTCCTTCAACAACAGGGGTTTAATAACGGGGGCCGCCGGTAAAGGTATTCTGCCCGAGAATTTCGGAGTAGCAAGGCGGGGTGATACCGGTCAAGAGGGCAGAGCTGTCGTCACAAGCTGTGGCGGCATCCTTGATGCCGTCGGGGCTGAGGGACCAGAAGCGGTCGGCGTCGACGGTGGGGCAGTAAAATTTGTTGCGGGGGCGGTGGAAGTAGTGCATGCCGACCTTGCCGGAGCATTTTGGACGGTGGCTACCACGGAGTATTCGGTGATGACGCATATCTCTGGCGCCACCGTTGCCCCCAGGGTGACTCCAGTTCTTCTTGAAACAGATCTTCGTCGCCGCTGCCGTTGCCCTTACCGCCCCCCAGAATCTATCCCATCCTTTTCCCCCTGAGGTTGGGACTTCGGAGGTGGGGCGAAGCAAGGTGGGGCGAAAGCCGATAGGCCTGCCACACGCACTGGACACGAAATGGGAAGAGAAGTTTGCAGCTTGAAGCGGCTTCTGGTGTATCCTTTCTAAACCGTGTTCTCGATGTCGTTGATGATGTATTTATTATTATTTTTTTTCTGGCCCATCGGGTCTTGTAACGTACACCTTGTTGGTTGAAAAATGAAAAGGAGATTTTGTTACCTTGTCTGCATCTTGCATCGAATAGTCGTCTGTCGAACTTCTTTATTCTTTTTTCTTCTCTCTTCCTCCTTTTCTTCTTTTCTTTTTCATGTCGTCCTAAGGTCATCGACGACCTCTTTTATTCATGTTGGATTGTTATTTGCCAAGCTCCTTTTTGACTTTTACACCGTTCGAAGATACCCGGTTGTCATTTTTCCGTCAATGGCTGCAGGTTCGCTTGGGGCCATTCGGGCCTGGGGTCCCTCCTAGGGCTTAAATTCGGGGATCCGAGCTTCTATCACCCTAAGTAAGTTGTCCTATTTTGTGTCGAAAACTTCCTCAAAAGCTGGGACTCCCGATGGGAGCCCCAGTCCTTGCGGTGACAGAGTTTTCTGTACCTCGACCACTGTCCGTTTTCCAATCGTAGCTGTCATGGTCCGTTGCCTTCCTTTTTCCTTCTCGCTCGGAATTTTTCTCCGCTGAAGTCAAGGCGAAGTTCGGCTCCCATGGGAGTCCGGACGGAACCCTCCTGTGATTGGAGTCGTGGGCGGAGCCCGGCTCCCGTAGGAGTCCGGGTGGAGTCTTCCTTGGCATCGTGGACGGAGCCCGACTCCCGTAGGAGTCCGGGTGGAGTTTTCCTTGGCATCGTGGATGGAGCCCGACTCCTGTAGGAGTCCGGGTGGAGTCTTCCTTGGCGTCGTGGATGGGGCCCGGCTCCCGTAGGAGTCCGAGTGGAGTCTTCCTTGGCGTCGTGGACGGAGCCCGGCTCCCGTAGGAGTCCGGGCCTTCCACTTTGCTCGAGCCAGGGCGAGGTTCTCCTCCCATTCCTGGCTTGGCTGTGGGGGCGCGTTAGGGCACTGTAAGGCCTCTCCCCCCATCCGGTCTGAAAGAACCGGGCCTTCCACTTTGCTCATGTCAGGACGAAGTTCTCCTCCTGTTCCCGACATAGCTGTGGGGGCACATTAGGGCGCTGTAAGGCCTCTCCCCCCATTCGATTTAAAAGAACCGGGCCTTCCACTTTGCTCATGTCAGGACGAGGTTCTCCTCCTGTTCCTGACATGGCTGTGGGGGCACATTAGGGTGCTGTAAGGCCTCTCCCCCCATCCGGTCTAAATGGAACCGGACCTTCGACCTTGCTCATGTCAGGACGAGGTTCTCCTCCTGTTCCTGACATGGCTGTGGGGGCACATTAAGGCGCTGTAAGGCCTCTCCCCCCATCCGGTCTAAATGGAACCGGGCCTTCGACCTTCCTCATGTCAGGATGAGGTTCTCCTCCTATTCCTGACATGGCTGTGGGGGCACATTAGGGCGCTGTAAGGCCTCTCCCCCCATCCGGTCTAAAAGAACCGGGCCTTCGACCTTGCTCATGTCAGGATGAGGTTCTCCTCCTGTTCCTGACATGGCTGTGGGGGCACATTAGGGTGCTGTAAGGCCTCTCCTCATCCGATCTAAAAGAACCGGGCCTTCAACCTTATCGGGACGAGGTTTCCCTTTCGTTTTTGATACAGTTTGTTTGCATTGTCCAAGGACATATAGGTATGTGATTTTCAATTAAAATGAAGTTACTGGTAGTACATCCGTAAGTTTTCCGAGCTCCACGGTCGCGGGAGGTCGGCTCCTCCGAGTTCCTTAAGATAATAAGTTTCGGGCCGAACTACTTCTTTGACTTCATAAGGTCCCTCCCAGTTTGGGGCGAGTTTCCCTCGGTCCTGAGGTTGCGAGACAGCGGCTCGTCGAAAAACTAGATCTCCCGCTCTAAAGGCTTTGTTCTTAACCCGGGCGTTGTAATATCGAGCAACCTTCTGTTTGTAGGCCGCCATCCGAACCTGAGCTATCTCCCATCTTTCTTCCAGTAGGTCGAGGTTGGCTCTAAGACCTTGCGAACTTTGATGTTCGTCGAACGCCACGACTCGTGCTGACGGGAGTTTAAGCTCGATGGGGATGACGGCTTCCGTACCGAAGGCTAAAGCGAAAGGGGTCTCCCCCGTGGGTAGCCTCTGAGTAGTTCGATACGCCCACAACACATGATAAAGTTCGTCCGCCCAAGTTCCCTTCGCTTTTTCAAACCTTATCTTAATCTCCTGCAAAAGGGTTCTGTTGGTCACCTCAGCTTCGCTGTTCGCCTGGGGTTGGGCTACTGATGTGAAGTTGTGGGAGATGTTTAGATCTTCACAGAATTCGATGAATTTTGCTCCCGTAAATTATCGTCCGTTATCAGTGATTAGGGTTCTAGGCAGACCGAACCTACACACGATTGATTTTCAGACGAAATCTTGAACTTTTGCTTTCGTGATTTTTGTTAGTGGTTCGGCTTCAACCCATTTGGTGAAGTAGTCGATCGCTACGAGGAGGAACTTTCTTTACCCAGATGCCATGGGAAAAGGGCCAAGGATATCCATCCCCCATTGTGCAAAAGGCCATGGGGCACTCAAGGGTGTGAGTTCGGTGGTGGGCTGTCTCTGGATGTTGGCATATCTCTGGCATCGATCATACTTTTTGACATATTCAATCGAATCACGATGCATCGTTGGCTAGTAATATCCCTGGCGGAGCAGCTTGTTGGATAAAGATCTAGCCCCCAAATGGTTTCCGCAAATTCCCTCATGTACTTTCCACAAGGCGTAGTTAGCTTCCGAGGGCCGGAGGTATTTCAAGAGGGGCAAGGAGTATGATCTTTTGTACAATTTGCCCTCATAAAGGATGTATCGGGAGGCTTGATTTCGGAGCTTTCGAGCCTCCTTCGCATCCTGGGGGAGAACTCTATCTCTGAGATAGGTTATCAGCGGGTCGACCCAGCTGGGCTCGTGGTCGATCTCCATTACGGACCGCGATTCTTCTGTACTCGGGTGTTTTAGAACTTTAAAGAGGATGCCTTTGGGCAATTCGGCCGGAGCCGATGTCGCCAGCTTGGAGAGAAGATCGGCTCTGGTATTCTCCAGCCTTGGAATCTGTCTAATGTTGAAGCTGCTGAAGGCGGGGGTGAGCTCCTTTACCTTCACAAGGTATCTGGCCATACTGTCCTCTCGCGCTTCGTAACTCCCGCTGACTTGCCCCACCACCAGTTGAGAGTCACTGTGCGCCGGAGCTGACTTATTCCCAGCTCTCTGGCGATCCTTAGTCCTGCGATCAGAGCTTCATATTCTACTCCATTATTTGTTGCGGGGAACTTGAAACGCAGAGCGTACTCTGTGATGACTCCCTCCGGACTGACCAAGATCAGGCCTACACCTGTGCCCGACATGTTGGAAGATCCGTCCACATAGAGGGTCCAAAAGCGATCGGAGGGATTGGCCTCTTCGTTGGGGGAGTTCGGTTGAGACTTCAGGTCGTCAACTTTGCTTTGCTCAGGTTCGGCCTCCTCTGGGATGGTGCACTCTACTATGAAATCTGTCAGTATTTGGGCCTTTACTGCTGGTCTAGGTCTGTAGTTGATGTTGAATTTCGTGAGCTCGATCGCCCATTTTGCCATTCTTTCGGAGGTGTCAGCCCGGTGCAAAACCACCTTGATCGGTTGATCGGTGAGTAGCGTCACGGTGTGCCCTTGAAAGTAGGGTCAGAGCCTCCGAGCTGCAACCAACAAGGCGTAGGTCAGTTTTTCTAATTTGGTGTACCTGGTCTCGACGTCCCTCAGCGTGCGGCTAATGTAGTAGACTGGTCGCTGGACTTTTGTTTCTTCTTTGACAAGGACGGCCGCGAGGGCCATGGGAGAGACCGCTAGGTATAAAAATAGTTCCTCCCCAGGTTCAGGCTTTGCCAACAGCGGGGGTGAGCTAAGGTAGCTTCTTAACTCTTCGAACGCCTGTTGGCATTCAGAGGTCCAGCAGAAGTTCTTCGGCTGCTTGAGGGTTTGAAAGAAGGGCAAGCACCGTTCGGTCGACCTCGCAACGAAGCGATTAAGAGCCGCTATCCTCCCTGTGAGGTGCTGAACCTCTTTGATCGACTTTGGGGCGGTCATCTCCTGGATGGCACGAATTTTCTCTGGATTGGCCTCAATCCCACGCCCTGATACCATGAAGCCCAGGAACTTTCCTGAGGTTACTCCGAAAGTGCATTTAGTTGGGTTCAGCTTCATTCTATACTTTTGGAGAGCGTCAAAGGTCTCCTCGAGGTCGGTGACATAATTTCTGGAAGACTTGCTTTTTACGAGCATATCGTCCACGTAGACCTCCATGTTTCGGCCGATCTGCTCTTTGAAGATTTTGTTCACCAACCGTTGGTAGGTTGCGCCCGCATTCTTGAGGCCGAAAGGCATGACCTGTAACAGTAAAGGCCGCGATTAGTGATGAAAGCTATCTTTTCTTCATCTTCCGATGCCATTCTAATTTGATTATAGCCAGAGAACGTGTCCATAAAGGTGAGGAGCTCATGGCCTGAGGTCGCGTCCACCAGTTGGTCGATTCTGGAAGGGGGTAGCTGTCCTTTGGACAAGCCTTATTCAGCTTTTTGAAGTCTATGCACATCCTCCACTTGCCGTTTGCTTTTTTGACCAGAACAACATTGGAAATCCAATCAGGATAATTGACTTCCTTAATGAATCTGGCCTTGAGGAGCTTATCCACTTCCTCGACTATCGCCTTCTGCCTCTCCGGGCATGACTCCGGATTTTTTCTTTCGTCGGTCGATGCTTTGGATCGACGGCCAGATGATGCTCCATGACTTTCGTGTCAATCCCCGGCATGTCTGCTGGAACCCAAGCAAAAACGTCCGCATTCCTTCGTAGAAAATCAATAAGACGCATCCGCACCTC